>NW_021462916.1:0-39926 GCF_001605985.2 Dendrobium catenatum
CTCATCCACAACATGCAGTGAAAACTACGAAAAATCCGGCCACACAGCAATAAAGTAAACAGCACTCCGGACTTGAATACTCTAGAATCTTAGGTTGGTTGTCCTAGCTATTACTAGCGGTTATAAAGTTGTGTGTTAGAAATAGGTTTTTGCTGGTAGAGGTCGAGAGGGTAAGTCAGGTGAAAAGTGGGTAATTAGTTTGGAGTTGTCTAAAAGTCTGGGTTTGTTAAGGTTACAACAGGCGCATTTTGATTAAGATTTAAGTTTATTAGTGGTGTGGGAAATTTATTTTAAGTAAATCATCATGTTTTATAATAAGACGGGTGTGAATTGTAGATTGCTACTGATGTTTCACACACCGAAGGGGGAAGTTCTAATATTCAATCACTTCGGTAGCCGCGCCATATAGTCTAGGTGGGTGGATTGTAGGCATCTGGGTTTACCCAGTTAGGGAAATCGGGTTGAATTTAAGGTATATATTTAAGGTATGGCTTGGATATTAAGGATGTAGATTAATACAAAGATGAGTTAGTTACTGATTTTTTAAAAGTTTTGATTAATTTCAAGTGTATTGCCAAGTTAATTGATTCGTAGCGCAGTGTAGTCCGCAGCCAAGTGGCTCAGTGGAACCAGTGCGACTATCACTATCACTGGACACTTAATAGCCCCGCAGCCCGTGTATTGGTGGGTGTCCAGCAGTTAAATTGCGCTCAGATATTACTGGATATGTTAATTAGGAGTTAGGAATGAGATATGGATTATTTATTGAGATATGTGTTGGTTACACCATGGTGTGATAAATATGAAATCGCGTGATATTTGATTTATGACTTTCGTAGACCCACTTATAGAATGCCATTCGTGAGTCTGTTGTGCCATCCTCTAAAGGCTCGAGAGGCAACCAGCCTTCCTGAAGTATAGTATTTATGCCCCGATCATCTCGGTTAGCAGAGAGTTAGCCATCTTTAATATTCTAACGAGTGTGGAGATATGTTTTGTGTTCTCTCAGATATAGCGATTTTGTTAAGTGTTTTAAAGACAATTAAGCCAATATTTCCTGAATTTTTTAGAATGATTTTGAGTTTTTAATGAATTATTGAATAAATAGTTTTAATCGCTTAATATATTATGGTGTTCAAATAATAGCTATAGATCTTTTTTGATTAAGCTTCAAATTAATTAGATGGTCTTGTATTTATGTAGTTAAAATACTTATGATTATACCTTACTACGGATCGTTAGTTAGATTCCAGCGTAGATTACGTTGAAATCGGGTGGTTTTCTTAACGTTTTATTACGTTAGGTTTGAGTTCTGAATAGATGTGTATGTACTCTTATCTGGTCTTGTAGGCCAATATTGTTTTGACTTTTGGGAATTGATGTCATGTACTGGATATTATTTACATTTAATACAATAATGATATGGAATTATGTCATTGATCATCGTATTAGTTGAATTGTATGTGAGAGTTGGAGTTTGGATTTCATATTTCCTCTGTATTTTTTTCTGGAATTAGTTATGAATATTGAAGTATTTGGACTATTTATGAATTTTGAAAATTTTGCCTTAATTAGAGGACTTTTTTAATGATTTTCTTCCCAAATGAATCCCAAACTCCTTGAATTAAAACTCCAAAGATCGAAATGACCTAAGGAAGATTCCCAGGTGTTTGGGAAATTTTTGGAAATTGTTAAATATTAATATAAATTAATTATTAGAAATAAATATGATTTTCACTTAGAAATAGATCGAGGTTTAAATTGCTGTCAATTAAAGGGCTTTTTTTAATTATCATAGATTAAGGACTGGATTCTGTGCAGTTAAGGGTCGTTAACATATTTTTGGATTTAAATGAATTTAATTACATTGTTTTTAGAATTTTAAAGGTCTTAAATTAGAGGGTTGAAACGCCTTAAGAAAATCAATTAGGGGACTATATGACCTCAAAAATCAGTTGAAAATCTTCTCTAGGGGCTGAAGGTATGTTCTAAGTTCCAGAATGTTCAATTAGTTTCAACTCAAGGAGAAGTGAATCCTAATTATTGGAAATATTTCGCTAATTTGCTACACAAATCATTAATTATGTCCTTAATGAACTAAGTTATGGGCTCAAATCAATGTGTTGTCTAACCCTTATAACAAAGCATAAATAAGCACATATATGGCACCATCCAATCCTTAAAACTAGGAGAGCCTAGGCTAGTGGTGTGTGCGACAACCTACAGCATGCAAAGATCGATTTTTTTTTTATTATATACTAGATTGTGATAATGAATAATTAGAAGTATAATTATCCATTAATCACCTGTCCCCCATATATTCCATTGCATATATGTCATCCTATACTCAAAATTTCAAAGAATCGTCTCACACTCTATAGGAATTAAATATATGTAAATATATAATTTATAAAAGTAGATTTTCAAAATATATGATAAATATATAAATACATATTATATATTAATTTTTTAGATGAAATAATTGAAAATATATAAAATAAAATAAAATTTTAAGATTGAGAAGACCCAACTGACCTTGTTATTTGAGAATAATTTTTCTTTTTAATTATAAATAATTATTATAATATTTAATTAAATACTTAGTAAACTATTAGAAGATAGTCATATATACCTCAAATGGTAATATCCAAATATACTTAGAATTAACTTTGAAACTTTTTCTGGAGTCTGTTCATATGACCCAAGAATAATTCATGCCAATTTTCAAAAATAATCACTTATATAAATTCAATTAAGAAATAATATGATTTTCTGTATTTCTAGATTATTAATAAAATAATATCAAGAATTTTCATTTATTTTTAAAATAACTAGGCAAGATTATGAACAGTTGTGAGTATATTAGACATTTATTTTTGGTTCTGTTTTTATTTATTATATTTTTTGAATTATGTTATAAATAATTTAAATCCATTCTATAAGTCAAACGGGGCCGCCGTCGGACGCGCTCGCCTTCGGTGTTTCCAGCGTAAAAACGGCGCGGGTCCACGTGCTTTCCAACTTAAACACGTCAGCCCGGGCGTATCAATGACCCGTTAGATCGTCAGCGCGTCCGATCCTGACGGTCTGAGTATCAAGCCCCATGATCTGATCTCGCGGAGGGAGCGATCGGACGACTGGACCACGGTTCCGGGTTTCTGAAACGAACGGCTCAGAGTAGCTGGATGACGGACGGGCGCTGACCATGAATACACGTCGGATCAACGCCGAACGTCCGCTATTTGGACCGTCGATCGAGCAATCGACGGTCCAGAAAGCGGTACACCTGGCTAAGTAAGCGGAAAACGCCCTAATAGAACCTTTTGGGTCGTTCGTTCGATCGGGTTAGGCCAAATCACTTGAAAATTTAAACTTTATAGAAGAGAAACACTGAACAGAAAATGGCGGAGAGAACTTTGTTCTTCCTTAAGAATGCTCTTATAGCCAATAAAGCTAATTAAATCCATCTAAAGTGAACTAGATCTATGGTTTTAAGAGATTATTACCGGTTAGATTCTTCCGAAATTTCTATATGAATGAGCTTTGTAGACTGCTTCAAGTGAAGATCCCAGCGCACGAACCCGAGCTCGAACACGTCTGGATGACTGGATATATTGGCCTGGGACGACCTAGGTGGTGGTTTCGCCGGAGAACTCGCCGCCGGTGACGTGCAACCACTTGGATTTTGTAGTGGGGAGGTAGAGAAGGCTCTGGAGCCAAGATGAACTAGAACTCGCTCTGGGGGGCTGGGGTTAGTGGAGAAGGTGCTTTGATCCAATAGCTTCAAAAGTCACCTTTTTTCCTATTCAAACGGCCTGGGCTGGATTGGATGGCTGGGATCAACTCCTGGACTCTCCAGATGATGCCACCTGTCCCTGGGAAAGCTGGAAGGCTTCCACAAGGGCTGGACACGCCTTATTCCATTGGGTGGGACTTGGGATGAGTGGAGGGGGGGCATTGCCACTATGGCTAAACCAGGCCCTGAGCTTGGTTAGGAGAGCTCCAAGTGAGCTTTAGACTATAAATGGGTCGGCCTAAGGCAGCCCTAATGGAGGAAAAGGGGCTTAGCATGTGATAATGCTTTCTAGAAAAGGCTTAGGCTTGAGTTTGGACTTGTTTTTGACCAGTCAAACGGGTCAAAGGAGGCTGAGGTGGCATGGGGAGTAGGAGATCAATTTGGAATGGTTTAATGAAGAATCAAAAGCCCAAAGTCAAGGCTAGAAGAAATATGAGCAAATGCCATCAAAATTTGACCAAGGGTTGAGGGTTGACTTGGTCAGCTCAAGTTAGGTTGGACTCAAATAATAGTTTTAGAAATATTCAAGGTATTGAATGGAATGACTTTCAAGGGTTTTGAAAGATATTGATATAGTTAAATGGGTCGAAATGATTCATTTGAGCTCTTAAGGGTTCACTAGGTCAAATCATGTTGACTGGGTCAACCAGGTTGACCTAGGAGCTGGGAATGGGTTCAACAGGTTTGAAATGATATTTGAAACTCGTTGGAGGTGGTTGCATTCAATTTGGAGCTCATTTGGTTTGAAATCCCTATTTGAGCCCCATAGGGGTATTTTTGGTCAATTTTGACTAATGATCATACTATGGTCAAAAAATGAGTCTGGAAAATGCAGTTTACTGCTCAATGGGTTAGAATCAAGGTCTGGAAGGATTGGAGGCTTGATAAGGATTCCAAGGTCAAGATCTCAAAGGGGTTAGGTTCAGTGGCATAGGCTGTAAATATTTGAAGGTTTTACAGCCTTTGAATTTTAATTCAGATTCTGGGGTTAGAGACCTCAGAATGAGCTCAAAGTTGGAGGGTAACCTCTAGGGACATGTCTTATCACTTTGCAAGTGATAGATCCTGGATCAGAGATCATTTGACTGGGTTTAAAATGTTTGAAAAATCTCTGTTAAAGGGTGATTAGGACAGGGCCTCTAGAGTTTGGATTTGAGTCTGAATTCTGGGTTTGGATTTGATTTGAATTTGAATTAATTTGGATTTGAATTGGATGGAGTTTGAGATTCAAATTGATCACATGCAGGAATCAATTGAAATTGGAGTGGATTAATATAGGAAATTGATTAAAATTGAGGTTGATCAAAGGTGGAGATTGATTTGAAGTTGGACGTGATCCTAAGATTTAGAAGAATTCTAAGATCTAGGTATTTAAGGGAATCCTAGGTTCTAGAATAGCTCTAAGGTCTTGGTCTAGAAGGATCCTAGGGTCTAGAGTGGATCCTAGGGTCTAGGATTAAATCTGGATTCTGGGAGGGTCTTAGTGACCTCATACAAAATGAGGTCAACATGGTGTCAGGACCCGGCCTCCTCGCCGCACCGGGGAAGGTGGAAGTGATTGTGTAAGGGCTTCTCCGCCTAGCTGTTGGAGCTAAGGGAGATCACTAAAGGTTTTAGTGTAATACTCGGAGGGTGCCTCCGGTGAGTGGAAGTAGGTCATGGTTTGACCGAACCACTAATAAATTGGTTGTGTTCTTCCTTTATTTTTTTTCTGCACTTTATTTCCGCATTTATTTTTATTGTGTTAATTGCGTGATGAAATGATTATCTATCTTTTTATTGTGATGAAATTCGCTCCCGCATAAAGTCATAAAAAGATATTTCTTTTCATTAAAAGAAGTTTCCTAATCATCCAATTCACCCCCCTCTTGGGCATCTAGAATTTCAATTGGTTCTAGTAATTTCAATTGGTATCAGAGCAATTTTGCTCTTAGTATTTTTTTTTGTTATCCTTTTGTAGCTCGTTTGAGCATTTGTGTGTTGAGGACCCCTTAAGGACCATGTATAATTTTTTTCTATATTAATGCATAGGCCCCTCTGTCAGTTATATATATATATATATATATACTTATATATATACTCATTTTAATTAATAAAACCCTAAATCAAAGTTCAAATGAACACTTCTTTATAATTTGTAGATTGGAAAGATTAATATTTTACTAACTTATATCATTTAAACAATTCACTTAACTTGAATTTATAAGTTATACATTTATACATTGACCTTTACATTGAAGATGAATAATTAAGGTTAAAGAATATATATGATTATATTAAAATTGAAAATCATAAGCAATCTAAATTTAGAATTACTAATCCTATAAAATCCCTACATTAAACTTATTAAGATTGTAAGATGATTTTATGAAAAAGTGATATTCTAAATCATTAACTATCTACTTTATAAAAATAAAAGTGGAAAAAAGAAAAGAAAAGAAAAGAAATTGAAAAGAAAGTGAGTATAATAAAAAATTGGTATCAAATAAAATCTTGGAGTGTTACTATAATTTTATACTTAAATTCCTAAAGGATAAGATACGTGAAATAGTACAAATGTTGGTAAACCTGTAAAATATATATTTTAACTACAAACATATCTAATCTTTAAGCTATATCATTGAATTCATAATACAAAAGTCAATGATTATATTTTTAAATGTGAATTCAAGTTAAGCAATAATAAGAATGACAGGTTATAATAAATCTTAGTATTTTCTAAAATAAAATTATAATATTGTTCATTTCCACTACTTCTAGACTGATATATACTTTCCACCATTAAAAGCTTGAAATTTAGTGTGATGTATAGCCACAACGAAGGAATGCAAGAATAACGAGGAGTATTGAGATAGGATAATTGCATGCTTAGACATAGGCGTAAAATGATCTACGTTCTTAAGAAGATATAATAATTGTAGAAGGTCATGATGTATACTTTCCACCATTAAAAGCTTAAGAGTGATCTAGGGATATATATGGTTCAAATAACATTACCATGAAAAGTCTCATTAGAAAAAAATATATGTAATTTAAACTCATCAATCTAAAACACCTTAAATAAATATTATATAAAATATTTTAGTATTTTATTTAATGATATAATCTCCAAAAATATTATTTTAATTTCAATTGGATAATTCTTATAATTAGAGTAAAAAATAGTAGTTTTTTTCCAAAATAATATATTTCATTGTGGGTTTAACACTCTACCCTATCACTTTATTACTTAATTCAACATATATGCTTGCATATATTATGTGGGGTTTGTTAATTTTTATATCAAAGAAAACTTAACATATTTTTTTGGGGTGATAGAGGTGTAAAATTTTATACAATTCTAAAAGTTAACTTCACAAGTTCACTCTACATACACCGTTGTTCATTTGCTTTCTCCTGCTGTCACTTATTTTTTACTTGGTTTGGTTGGATTGGTGGAGTTAGTTTTTCCTCTTATTTTTTTGCTTTTGCTGTGAGATGATTGGTTACTAGTGGTTGTGTGGTTGTGCTACTTATCTTATTCTTTCCTTCTATTTTGCTGGATATTACCAATGCATTTGTTTTTATAGAAGTTGCTTTAAATATAGGTTAAATGGTGTGGTGGGTTGGGATGGTATGTCTTTTGAGACTTCAATTTTTAACATATTTTCCCTTCTTACTCTATTCATAATGTCCTTAATAATTTTCTAAGTTTTAAGTGCTGGTTAATAGATTTCCTTGTACTCTTTTTGTGCTCTTATTTTAAGCATTTTATTATGCAATTTTTGGTAACCTTATCATCTACATGTGGAAGTAAGGATCTGCTAAGGCTCCTTAGGTTAGTTTTTCTAGCAAGTTAAATTTTTTTATTTTGACTACTTTTGCAGGTTTACCACTTGAAGTAGAGTGAACATCAATGTTTGATCAGAGTTGACCATTTTTAGCTGGTGGCTCCTTTCCCCCTCATTCGCTTTTTCAAATTTTTTATATATTATAAGTAGTATGGTTCATTGGATCAATCATTTTTTACTTTTTTTGGTTATAGCCCATTGGGCATTAGATAGCTTTTAAACCCTTTATGGACTTATAAGTTTTTTGGAAATTAATTCATAGGTCTTTCTATGTGTTTTAATTAAAAAAAGCAATTGACTTATAATAGATGGGGTGGGTGGGTGGGCTACAATATATAACCTATAACACCTTAATAGGAATGTATATTAGTAATATTTTAAATTTGTTAAAAATTCATTAAATAAAATCCTTAATCAACCATGTATCCAACAAAATTAGGAATATGACTTGCGCTCTTCTTATCCAATGATATTGTAGTTGATCCTACCCTTAATTCCCTCTAAGGCGACCAAATTATAACCAGTTCTCTAAGGTTGAGAGTGATTTTATGTTGAAGTACTTCATAACTCATGGAGTCTTCATCCATATAATTCATGAAGGTTAAATAAAGTTAAAATAGTAATCATTTGCCTCTAAAGCCATTGATAGAGATATATGTCAATCCAAAGCATGAATGCAATCTGGTTTCACACATTATAAAAAAAACAAGTAATCAAATAAGATTTTACCATTTGATTGTTAGAGGATGGTCTCCTGATACTCTTTGATGAATTTGAACAAGATCTATTAATGGAACTAGTCAGATCATGAAGAAGAAGTTTCATGATCTCTATTACATGAAATGAGGAAGAAGATGGAATTACAACTATCCATTCTATATTAATAGAATTGAGAATAGAGTTTTGGTTCTATAAAATATTATAGAACTTCTCTCATTCTCCTTAGATTTGATATGAGAAATCTAATCTAAGGTAAAGAGAATGAGATTAAACAATAAATGTCACTTGATACCCACCACCTTAGCAAAAGTTAATGATATGTTACCTCACCCATTAATTAAAATTATGCTTTTTTAATTGCATAAAATTATAGTAGAAATGTTTATTTTTAATTTATGTTATGTAGGAATGTCTTAGGGAAAAGACAAAAATATGTAAAATTCAAAGAAACACCATAATGCCCATAGCATCAACATCGCAGCATCTTAAATGCCCTGGCATCAAAACTATATATTCCAGCCTCACACTCTATGGAAAATTTCATTTAATTCAATAGCTTTGTGGAATAAATGTTAAATACATATTTCTACACAACACCATAGTACCATAAGTTAACATTGTAGCACTCTACGCTATATAATTTTTACAAAGCAGTCATTGCCAAAGCAAGAACCACAACATCAAAAGATGAGTCAAGAACCAGAATTTCTAATCTTTTGTAATATCATGGTGGGAAGTTATGAAAGGAAACACCATTCTGGATAAACCAAGTGTGGTTCCTGGTCAGCAAAAATATATTCTTGGTCATCTAAAAAAAAAATAATGAAGCCAAATGAATAGAGCCAAGGTTTAAGTTCACATTTTAATTCTACGGTACCAACTTGTCGAGCGCTATGAAACCTAAGTCTATTTATATAAAAATAAATAATTTTCTTATACTTTCCCTTATGTGAATCAAAGTGGGATTTGAGAGAGATCAGAGGATAGTGAAAAGTTTAAATTATCTTATAGTTTTATATGTGCATTTATCCATTTAAATATGCTATTTATTTATTTTTTGTATAGGAAAAACTCTCTAAATTAGAGTGAAACACTGCAACATACGACAATTCAATATCACAACACCATCTCCCATGCCACTAAAGCACTACACTTAGATAGAGTAATGTCTTGTTCACCTTCTTCAAGCGCCATCCAAACGGTTAGCTTGGCAGCATCGTGTCTTCAAGCACCATGGCATTAAATTGGTTAGCTTGGCCTCACTTTGTTCACTATCTTCAAGAACCATGGCAACATAATCTTTTTTGCCTTGGGAACCAAATCTACCACTCTGATGCCACATGATTCAAAAGTCAGTAGCATTACAACATAACAATTATAACTTCCAAGGGCATAATCAACAAGCAAAGTGATGTGAGTGTTTAATAAGTAACTATTCCACATCAACAAGCTCTATAGTGGTGTAGATGTTTCCTTGCTGAAGTGCTAATTCATTTAATGGGCATTACTGTGGTACTTTTTCAAGCACTGTAGTATTACCTGCTAGTTTTTGTTATCCTATAAATAGGAGTGAAGTTATATTTATAAGGGTGTTCAATCACTTATCTAATTTTAAAGTACTACTTTAGATCTCTCTTAAAGCCAATTCTATTACAAATCTTGACCCAAGTCCTATGATTTTGATTATAACAAACATTATTTGATTTTATACTATGTTATATCCTATTAATTGCTATTATTGGATATCTATTTTTTTCCCATGCACTAACATTTTGGGTCCACTGTACACATGTAAGTTTAGTCAGCTCAACATTTGGTGGACTAGGATTTTATATGTTATGAAATCTCTATAATTTTAGTTCCTATATATTTTTACCTTTCTTGAGTCAAATAAAATATTTAATGGATACTAACCTTGGTAACCATACAGACACATAATCAAAATTTGAATTTTCCATACTAATCATACTATACGATCCATATCATACCATATAATAAGCTAATAAAAAAATGATTAAAATTGATAATTACGATAATTAATACAAGATAAACTAATTGTATTATATGATGTATATCATACAAAATGATTAGTTGAAATGAAGATCTTAGTTGCCAATTATTATTTAAGAAATATTATAAATTTTAAAATTTGTACTAATTGTATGATTAGATTAGTATCATACTATATGATATAATTAAAACTTGCCTAAATTAATCCTTTTGTTAGAGAAAAAAATTATATTAATTGATCCAGTGAGATCGTATAAGATGATTTGACCAATCATATTGTACGACAGGATTCCTGCATGGTTGATAATTTAATCATTGCTAACCATACTAGAATATAATACAAGTCATTTGCACTAATTAAGCTAGATGAATATCTCAATCCTTTGAACTGATCAGACAATAGCTAGCTCTTTGATAGTACTAATAGTAGTACTTTACACTAATCATATTGGATGATCCAGTATCATAATGTATAATCCATATCACAAAAAATTAAATTTTGGGATTGTTATGAGGGCGTTTATTTAATCTATCTCATTGACTTGTTTCAATTCTTTGGATGTTGAGTGTTCTTTACAGAGAGCTTTGAGAAGAAAATTTAGGAGAGCTTTGAGAAGAAGAGTGAGGGCTTGAGTGTGAGGTAGATATTATAAATCATGATTCAAGTCTTATGATTTTGATTATAATAAACAAGGTTGGATTGTTAACTATGCTATCTCAATTCATTGCATATATGTTTTTCCCTACTCACTAACACTTCAAGTTCACCATTCACTTATAACTTCAATCAGCTCAAGATTGGGTAGACTAGGATTGAGTCTATTTGTAATTTCGACTTTAATATACTTTTACCTTTCTTGAGTCAAGTCATGAATATGGTGGATACTAAGCTATGTAACCTTGCACACACACACTCAAGAGAGTAAGTTAGTGAGCTAGAAAATTTTAAATTTTTTGAACTAATCATACAATATGATTTGTATCATATTGGATGATCCGTTAAAATAAAAAGCTATAATTTAGGCACCTCAGTTAATTAAGAGATATTAAACTCATCATACAATATGATCAAGATTATATATGATGATCTAATATAATCAACAAAATACCTGCCAACCACAATTTTGGTAATTTTTAATATTCAAAATTTGTGTCTAAGCATATAGTACAATCTTCATTATACTGTATAATTAATGACAATCATGCCTAAATTGATCATGTGAATGGGTGTTTAATTTTTATTAAATTATACAATTAGATCTTAAAAAATTATCATAGATGATCGCACTGTATGAATTGATTCTTGCATGGGATGACAATTAAATGCTGCCCATCATCCAAGATAAAAAACCATAATTTTTCACGAATTATATAGGATGATCCTCAAACTTCATACTATACGATATTTAATTGCAAGATATAGTACTGGATGATTAGTTCAATCTCTTCAACTAATTATACATAATGATCATAGGATCATACAAGATGATTAGAATAATCGATTGAATAGATCATCTAGACCAGTGTAGTTCATACTGGCTGAATGTGCTATTTTGAACAAATTATACAATATAATCTTGGATCATATTGGATAATCAGAAGTGCCAGATTGAAATTTAGGGCTTCTTTTGGAGGCTCTCTATTTAAGCCCTCATATTGTCATATAAAGACAATCTTTTGTTGTTGGGTTATTTGAGAGGGAGCATAGAGAGAGAGAGAGTTCAGAAGAGCTTTTGGATAGAGGAGAGTGATAATTCTTATGAGGGGGAGTTGTGGGAGCTTCATAAGGTTACTTCAAGTAAATTTCCTTCCAATCTACTTCAAGTCTGTGATATAATTCTTGGGTTGTTCTGGGTAGACTTTCTTCAACACTAGATCGTAGTTCTCTACGAACACTAGGAGGGAGTAAAAGAATTCATGGTTCTCTACCAACTCAAGGATGTAGTAAAAGGATTCTTTTTTATGTCATCTCTAAGAGGGAGAAAAGGATTTTAGGTTCTCTACCTTCATTAGGAAGCTGAAAAAGATTTAAGGTACTCTGCCAAATTGGGTTGGTAGAAGAGATATTATAAGGGCTTCTCCGCCTAGTTGTAGAAAATAAATGAGAGACACTAAAAAGTTTAGTTCAATACCTAGAGTGGAGGCCTCCAGGGAGTGGATGTAGGTCAGATTTAACCAAACCAATATAAAATCATTTGTGTTCATTTTTTTATTTTTTTATATTTTAATTTTAGCACTTCTATGTGATTTATTATGTAGTTGAAAACTCTAATTTATTTTGTTACTCAAAATTTATTCACTTCCGCATCCAATGTTGAAATCTTCTAATTTTAATGTTTGAAAAAGTATAAAAAGAAGTTCTTTTTTGCTTAAAGAAAATTTTAAATTACCAATTTGCTCCCCCTCTTAGTTAGCCTTGGGCTAGTTAATAGAGGTTTAATAATCTTCATGAACTTCCAAGTGGTATTAGAGCAGGATTCAAAAACTATGTTTTAAATAACTTTTAAAAATGATTAATGTATAACTTTAGAAATCATAATACCACAGAAGGATATTCAATCACACAACCACTTTTATTTGATAATATTCCTTTTAACTTTTGGAAAAAATGCATGTCTACTTTCTTGCAATCTATAGATTATCAAAAGTGGATGTTGGTTCAGGAAGGATATTCTACACCTTCATGTCTAGTTAATGTCAAGAAAATTGAAGTACCTTTTTCTGAACAGTGCATAGAAGATAGAGATTTAGCTTAATTTAATACTAAATATTTAAAGTATTGTTTTTTCATTAAAATCTTAAAAATTATATGTGAGTTTCTCTGCATAACCTATGATGGAATAAATGAAGTAAAACAATCAAGGTTGAACATTCTACTCCATGACTATGAACATTTATGCATGAAACCTAGTGAATCAATTTCTAAAATGTATACCAAGTTCATTCAGTTTGTTACTTCCCTACATGCATTAGGAAGAGAACTTACTAACTATGAAAAATTTAACAAGATCGTACATTGTCTACCTACCTCGTATGATGCAAAAAATCATTGCTATTTCTAAATATAAGGATCTGAATGTTTAATCTAATGATAACTTTCTTAGATCACTCATTGTCTATGAGAAAGGAGTGAGTTAAAGACAACTTCATGCAAGTGAAAAGTGAAAGGAGAAAAATATAGCCTTAAAGGATAATGATTCTGATAGTAATAAATTGTCCACCTAAGGATGACCATGACATATCACTGGTGACAAGGCAATTGAAGAGCTTTCTAAAAAAAATGCAAAAGCATTGTCAGTAATGGAGAAGAGGTAAATCTTATAAAAATTCTAATGCTTCTGTTGATATTATCAATTTTGAATGCAATAAGCTAGGCCATTTAAAGTTGGATTGCCCAAATTTGAATACTCATCCAATAAAGGAGAAGGGTGAAGAAAAAGCTATGTTCAAGAAGGGCAAGCAAAGGACTCATAAGTCTTTCTAGGCATACTCCGCTTTAGACTCATCTAAGATGGAAGCTGAAGAGGAGGTAACCAAGCTATGCTTAATGGAAGATAACCATCTTGATCATTCTGATCAAGAGGAGGTATGTGTGCTTTCGTATGATGAACTATTTGAAGTTTCTAAAAAATTCATAATATATATAGGAAGCTGAAGAAAATGTATGAAAGCTTTCATTTTGATTTCTCAATTTTGAAAAAAGAGCATGAATGCCTTAGGAAAGATCATTCTACTTTGGATAATAATCATATGTCTTTATTAGATTAATTTGATACTTTAAACTGGAAGCATCTTGATTTTACTGCTAGACATGACTCCTTGGAAGCATCTCATGCTGATATAGAAAGTTTATTTAACATATTAAAAAGACGTCTAGATGAAGCTGCTAATAGTGAGTATGCATTACAAATTGAAAATTCAATTCTTCAAAGTGCAAACAAATTTTCTTAAGTCAAATTAAATGCTTTCAAAGAAAATAAACATCACCTACACTTGCAAGTTATGTAGTCCATCACCATAGTATGCATCATTCAAACCTAGGAGGAGGAACCTTAACCCATATAGATTAGTAAATTATTTTCCTGGTATTAGATATTTTCCTGTGGCATGCTAGGAAATATTTCCCATATTTGCACTATCCATTATAAAACACATTTAGTGTGGAGACCAAAATTGCATATACCAAAGTATACGATGTATGCATCTCATTCATCAATTCATAAGGTAGAGCCCTAAGTTTTTTTAGTTCCTAAATCTAATCATTAATGATTTTATAGGGATGTTCTCACAAAAGGCCTCATAAGATCATGTGGTACCTAGACAGTTGGAGTTCAAAGCACATGACTGGACATGCAAATCAATTAACTTTGCTAGAGGCGAGGGTAGGAGGCAAGGTGACACTTGGAGATAACACCACCAGGAGAGTGGTGGGCTCAGGAATATTTGACAACTAAACAAATTCCTCATTGAAAATGTTTTACTGGTAGATGGATTAAAACATAATCTTCTTAGCATAAGCTAGCTCTGTGATAAAGGCTATAGCATTACATTTTTATCTGCCAGTTGTATTATAAGCTTAAATGGAAATATTATGCAACAAGAAAAAAGAATTAATGAAGTATACATGCTTGATTTAAATATTATTGAACATGCTAACTCTCTTTGCGTAAAAATTATTGTTGATGAATCATGGTTATGGCATAAAAGACTTTATCGTATAAGAATAAAAAATCTTAGAAAAATCATCCAAAAAGACTTAGTGAGAGGCATAACCAACTAGAATAAACTAAGGACCACCTGTGCGATGCCTGTTAGTTAGGAAAGCAAGTCAAATCCACTTTTGAATATATTAAGGACTTTAACACTAGCAAACCTTTAGAAGTACTTTACATTGATCTCTTTGGACCTGTTAGCACTACAAGTCTAGGACGAAAAGTCTTTGAGTATGTGATCTTTGATGATTACTCAAGGTTTCTTAGGTTATACTCTTTTCCCATAAAAGGAAATAATTTGAGTGATGTAGGTCATTATCCACTTGGATTCAAATGAAGCTAGGGTATGAAATTATGACCATTTATAGTGACCATAGTGGAGAATTTGAGAATGAGAAATTTCAATCTTACTGTAAGGAGTAAGGGATTGATCAAAACCTTTCATCGCCTAGAACCCCACATCAAAATGGGTTAGCTGAAAGAAAGGTTAGTATCATAATTGAAGCAATTGAAAACATTTTAGGTAAATATTCACTTCCTAAATACTTCTGGGCAAAAGTGGTAAACACGGCCTGATATGTTCTGAATAGGGTTAATCTTAGATCCAACATAAACAAGTCACCATATGAAATCTTTAAGGGTAGGACAACCAATATCTCTCACCTTTATGTCTTTGGATGTAAAGTATTCATTTTAAATAATAGGAAATCTCTACTCGAAAAGTTTGATCCAAAATTTGATGACTTAAATACTCAAATATTTGAAAATCCTTTAGAGTTTTTAATAAAAGGACACTTGTGGTAGAGGATACCATTCATGTAGTTTTTGATGAATCTAATAATTTTTTATGGTCATGGGTATAAGAAGAAGAAATAGTTGAGATCACCCAAGGAGTATAATCTATAAATCTAAAGAAATGGTAAATCATGAAAATATATTGCCTAGAGAATATAGATATTCTTAAAGTCATCCTAAAGAATTGATCTTAGGAGACCCATTTGAAGGTATTAGAACTAGGCATGGATTTAAGAAATAAGTGAACTACTCTACCTTTATCTCAATGATTGAACTTATACACATTAATCAAGCACTATATGATGAATTATGAATCCTAATTATATAAGAAGAGTTAAATTAATTTATGAGGAATGATGTTTAGGAGCTAGTTGAAAGACTTAAAAAGCAAAGTGTTGTTGGAACTTATGGGTTTTCAAAAATAAAATGAATGATTCTGGTGGTGGTGAGAAATAAAGAAAGATTAGTGGCTAAGGGGTAGAACCAAATAGAAGGAATAAATTTTTAAGAAGTCTTTTCCCCAGTAGCACGATTGGAAGCCAAAGAGTTCTATTAGCTTTGCCTTCTTTAAGGGATTCAAACTATACCAAATGGATTTTAAAAGTGCATTTCTAAATGAGGTAATAAAAGAAGATATGCATGTTAAATAACCCCCAGGCTTTGAAAATTTATAATATCCCAATTATGTGTTCAAATTAAAGAAGCCATTGTATGGACTGGAACAAGCACCTAGAGCATGGAATGAAAAACTAAGCACATTCCAACTAGATAAAACCTTTATTTAGGGAATCATAGACACCACCCTTTTTCTTTAAAAAAAGGAGAAGAACTACTCTTTTTTTAGATCTATATTGATGATATTTTATTAAGATCTTATAAAAAAAGGTATGTTTTGAAATTTCTAAAATATTGAGCAAGGAGTTTGAGATGAGTATCATAGGAGAACTTTCCTATTTTGTTGGATTTAGTATAAGGTAGAAGGATGATGAAATTTTTCTTAGTTAATCAAAATACATTAAGGGAATCCTTAAGAAGTATGAAATGGACAAGTCTAAGTCAATAAATGTTCCCATGAGTTCTATTATTTAGTTAGATAAGGACTCAAATGAAAAATTAGTTGATTAGAAAAAATTCAGAGGAATAAGCGGATCACTTCTTTACTTGACTACTAGCATACTTAATATTATGTTTAGAGTTTGTCTCTGTGCAAGATTTCAAACTAATCCAAAAGAGTACCATTTAAATGATATTAAGAGAATCCTTAAATATTTCTTAGGAACTCAAAACATGGGAATCTTGTATCCTAGGCATAACACTTCCTTTAAAATCATATGATATTATGATTCAAAATTTTCTGGATGTGGGGCTGATGTAGGGTTGATAGAAAAAGCATTTCTAGAACCTATCAATTGATTATATAATCTTAGTCTCCTAGTCCAATAGAAAATAGAACTTAATAGCCCTGTCCACTATAAAAGTTGAATTTCTAGCCTTAGGAAGTTGTGTGGCATAGGTCCTTTAGTTAAAGCAACAAATATTTGATTTAGGACAACCTGTAGGCACCAATCAATTCTTATGTGATAACACTAGTGCCATCTACATTTCAAAGAATCCAATCTAACACTCGAGGACCAATCTCACATATAATTGAGGCACCATTTCATTATGGAACATGCCACTAAAGGACACATAGAGCTTCATCTTTAATGAAAATTAGCTTGCAAATATCTTTACAAAACCACTGGCTTTTGAAACCTTCAACACTTTAAGAAAATATTAAGTGTTATAGATATTTATGCTTTAAACTGAATGCTTTGAAATTCTAAAATCTTATTGATGTTTTCTTATTTTGTTTTCTTTATATTTTATGTTTATTTTGTCTTTTTAGTTTTTCAATATTTTATGATTTTTTTCTTATGCATGTACTGTTTATTTCTTTTAAAAATTTAATAATTTGATTACTACTCAGTTGAGTAGTTGAACTCTTCTTTAATTGAAAAACTTTCCTATTTTTCTAAGAATTGTTTTACTACTCTAAAAATAGTTAAGGGAAGAAATTGAAGATTGTCTCTCTTCTTTTAACTACTTTTGGGGTGTAATTTTTTTTTAAAATAAAATCTATTTTAAATTAAAAAAAAAAATTGGTCCAGGATATAGAGATTTGTTTCAACTTTATATGGTTAGCTATCTCATTTGAATATTTTTATAAATTAATGAATCTATTTCAAATATTCTTAATCAAGCTTTATTTTTGTTGAAACCCAGCAGTAGGGCCTACTTGTTAATAATAAAAAAGTGATTACAAGTCCTTAAGGGGACTTCCAGCCCGCTACTACTCAAAAGAGCTACAAAAAGAAAGGTGAAAATAAAACCTAAGAGCCTGGAATCCCAACTAATCACAATTACAAGGAATCCTAGTAACATTATAAATAAACAAATAGAAAGAAAACTAAAGTAATTAATCAGCTCAGCCTTTCCAAATAAAATAGGTCCCTGTACAAAACGAGAAATAGTCTCCAAAAACCTATAAAAATGGCCTACTAGGGCACTAAATAAGATAATTAAAAGTAACCTAAAAGAAATAATAAAAGTTAAAACAATATTCCAATAAAACAATCTACAACTAAGTAAGTTATGCAACCTCAAAATGATATTAAGGAAATTAATGCACATAACCAAACTGCTATTGAACATCAATATCAACAAGGTTAAGAAACTGTGAAGGATTAAGCCACCCCAAGTACCACATCTGCTCTTAAAATTATGGAAATTAGCCTCAGCACCAACCAGAATACCATAACTACAAGAGGGATCAATAGAAAAATAAGGACAATATATTCATTGAGAAACATACCACCCCAACTGAGTAAAATAAACAAACCAAAAAGAGAACACAACCATCCTACAAAAATACCATAGATATTATTGCAATAAAGAAAATAAAAAATGGGATAGGATATAAGAGCTTAAGAGGAGACACCCAAAGTAGCCATCTAAATGATAACCCCAATTCCACTCAATCCTACTCCCATAACCAGACGGCCAACAATAGAAACAGAGATAATAGAGCCACACCACAACTAAATCACTAACATGTAATTCTAGGCATAAATAACCCCCTAGTAAAAAGTTGAAATCGTAACCCACAAGAGTATCCAAAGGGTCCTACCATTAATCAGTTCCAGAATGCATTTGAAAATTGAAAACTCCAAGATGCTGCGATTCCCCAGCATCCAAAAAAAGTACATAATGAAATCAAGTAAGCAGAAGGCCCAAAGATAGGACAAACCCAACATAAGAACCAAACCATTAAATTGATCAATGAGAAATCACCCTACAAGCCTCCGAAAATGCCAGCAGACTTAACCCAAAAACACCACCACGACACATAATACCTCTTGCTAGTACATGAGCAACAAATAAGGAAACCATCAAGATACTAAAAAAATTAGTCATAGCTCAAACCTATCGCCTAAAAATACATGAGAATCTTGAAATTAAATAAAACCTAAAACAAAAAAAAGCCAACACAAGGAAAACAAATGAAAGGCCATGAAGAGACATAAATAAATCCCAGAATCTAGTAGCAACAACAAGGACAGCAGACACCAAAACCATCGAGCAAAAAACAGTCCAGCTAAAATAATGCTATCTTTTAACATAAAAAAGCCCCATTTTATCCAGCCTAATAATACCTTTAAGAAACATAGGTAAATTAGAATTAGAAAAATTAATAAGACATTCCAACTTACAACCTATATTAGCTAACCAGTCGGCACAAGTATTACCTTCCCTATGAACATGAGAAATAAAAAAAGATAATAAATGTCAAAAGATGATTGATTTCTCTAATAAGATAAAAGAAGATCAAGATGGAAAACTCTCTTAAGCTGATTCATAAGGCAATGAATCATAGAAGTGGCATCCACCTCAATCCAAATATTGGTAATACTAAGGGAAAAGCTTAATTTCAAATTGTTTAGAAAAAAAGCAAAAAGTTCAACCCTCACAGTAGAACACTTCTCCAATAGGCCAGCAAAAGACATGATCATATTACCCTTATCATCCCTAATAATACAACCACACCCAAAAACATCATTTTTAATAGAACCATCCATGTTAAGCTTAAAAGTATTAAGTGGTGGTTTGATACAATACACCAAATTAGGATCCTCCAAAAAGTGACTGTTATGTTGAATAATACAAAAATTATGAGCGACAAAAGGAAAATTCATAAAGTTTTTGGAAGTCACTAAATTTGCAGTGAAAAGTTTAAAAACTTTATCATTGATATTCTAAATAATATGAAAGCATCAATGATAATATTATTAAAAATTGAGTTATTTCTCGCCATCCACAATTATGACAAAATCAAAGAAGGAATTATTGTGAATATGTTTTCATAGATTATGATTTTGATGATAGCAACACTCTTGTTTCTCAACGACTGCCTTGCCTACTGACATTTCAGGTCCACAAGATGAGACGGTAATTGAAACCAGCTCAAGATTGGGTACACTAGGTCTGAGTCACTTTGTACACTTTTCCCTTTCCTCAGTCTATTGTAAAAGGTGTGGCTCTGATGCTAAGTAACCATGCACACACACACCTTGGGAGAATTTCTGATCGTTTCTTAGAATTTACTATTTTTGGTAACATCATACAGGACGATATTTTTATCAGCCTGGATGATCGGTTCAAAAATAGAAATCCTAACCAGGGCATCATGGTTAAGGAAATCGTCATTGAGCCGATTGGCCTGGATGATATTGTATCGGTCGGGATGATAAGCTCAAATCAGAAAGAATCAGCTAACAGATCTATTTATAGATTAGTTATTTTTGGACATCGTTCAAGACATTGGCCTGGACGATGCAGCATAATTATGCCTAAATTTATCAGGTGATTAAGGAAATAAATTAAGGCTGATTACACGATCACATCGATCGGGCTGATCGTAGGATCGGTCGGGATGATATTGTGGATGATTGACATCGGCCAACCTCTATACAGAGCGATGTTCAAGATAATTCCTTGGATTTGAACTAATCATCCAGGACTATATCCTATCAGCCTTGATGATATTACCAAAAATTATCTAATTGTCCTAAACCGATCGGGCTGATTGGAAAAATTTATGCTGATCAGCCAGGCTGATACCCCTATCGGCCTGGATGATAAAGTTAGTTTGTATAAAATAAAAGCTACTATGAAGCTCCTCTATTTAAGTTCTCTTGTTCTACCTTAGAGGTGATCATTTGCTGCTGTCTTGACCTGAGAAAGCCTAGAGGAGAGGGAGAGAGGGAGAGAGAGAGACAGAGAGAGAGAGAGAGGATTTTGTGAGGGCGAGCTTGTGAGGGAGTTTCATAAGGGTTGCTCTAAGCGTTATTCCAATTCTTTTTCTTTCACCATAGTCTCTTGTCCTTGGAGGGTTTAGAGAGGTCTTCTTAAGTAATCAATCAAGGTTCTCTGCCTTCTTCAAGGGGAAGCAAAAAGAGTTAAGTTCTCTGCCTCATCGGGGTCAGCGGAAAGGTATTTTTGTAAGGCCTTCTTTGCCTTACTGTGGGAGAAAAAGGAGAGTCACAGTGTTTAGTGAAATACCCGGATGGTACCTTTGGTGTGTGGACATAGGTTGAGTTGTCCGAACCACTATAAATTTCTGTGGTCTTTTACTACTGCTTTCCTCATTTATTCTTCTGCACTTTGATTTTCATTATGGTGATTTTGGTTTGAGTTTTGTGATTGTGTTTTGATCAAAATAATTTTTAAAAAACAAATTCACCCCCCTCCCCTCTTGGTTAGCCTTGGGCTAGTTCATAAGGGCTTAACATCCCTAATGAACTTTCAAGTGATATCAGAGCGGGATCCATAAAAATAAAGTTTGAAAACTTTTTTAATTTTGATCCATGGCTAAGTCTGGTAATCATAATACTACGAAAGGGTTTTCCATTACCCGACCACCTTTGTTTGACGATATTCCTTTTGATTTTTGGAAAACTCGCATGTCTACTTTTTTACAATCGATTGATTATTGCATGTAGATGCTTATTAAGGATGGTTATACACCTCTGACTAGTAAACTTAATGGCGTTAATGTTCCTCTTCCTTTTATTGAATGGACTCATGATGATAGGGATTTGGCACAACTTAATGCAAAATGTTTGAACTATTTTTTTGTTCTTTAAAATATGAAGATTACATTTGTGTTTCAACTTGCACTATTGGAAAAGAGATTTGGCATAAATTGTGTATTATTTATGAAGGAACTAATGAAGTTAAGCAATCTCGATTGAATATTCTTTTGTATGATTACAAACTTTTTATATGAAATCTTCTGAATCATTTTCTGGAATGTATACAAAGTTTACTCAAATTGTAACTTCTTTGTATGCCTTAGGAAGAGAACTCACTAACTATGAAAAGGTGAATTAAAATTTGAGAAGCTTACCTTCCTCTTTTGATGCTAAAATCACTGCAATTACTAAATCTAAAGATTTGAATACTTATTTGATTGATAACTTACTTGGCTCACTCATTGCTTACGAGCAAGGGGTGAATCAAAAAAATCTTGATGCAGGTGAGAAAAAGAAAGAGAGAACTGTGGCACTGAAGGCAGATATTAGGGACACTGAAACTTCTGGGTCTGAATGCGAAGGTGTTGTCTTAATCACAAGGCAATTTAAAAGCTTTCTAAGGAAGAAGCAAAAGAACCAACAAAAGTGGAATAAAGGTAAGAGAAATAAAAATTTTAAGAGTTTTAATGATATTATTTGTTTTGAATGCAAAAAGCCAGGACATGTTAAAGTTGATTGCCTTAAACTTAAGTCTCACCCAAGCAAAGAAAAGGGCAAGGAGAAACCCAAGTTCAAGAAGGACAAGAAGATATTCCAAAAGGCATTCTAGGTAGATTCTGTATTAGACTCCTCTAAGACTGAACCTGAAGAGGAGACAACAAACTTGTGCTTAATGGCAGATGATAATCTTGGTCATTGTGACTAAGAAGAGGTATGTGAACTAACTTATGAGCAACTACTTGAAGTTCCAGAACAAATTCATGCATCATATGGGAAACTTAAGAAAACACATGCCAACTTGAAATTAGAATTTTTACATTTACAAAAGGAGCATGAAATTCTTCTTAAAAAGTATTCTATAATTGATAGCAATCACATGTCTTTACTTGATGAGTTTGATGCATTAATTAAAAAGCATGCTGAATTATCTGATGCACATGATTCCTTAAAATCATCTCATGCTAAGTTAGAAAAGGAGTTCAAAAAGTTAGAAAACCTAAAAACTTTTGAAAATAAAAAACCATCATTGCATGCATCACATAAAAAGAATCATCACCACATGAGTAGATTAGTGCATCCTTTTCCTGGAGTTAGATATTTTTCAAGTGGCATGCTAGGACACATAGCACACACTTGTACCATTCAACATAATTCACATTGGGTCTGGAGACCCAAGTTTTATGATTCACAGTATGCATTGCATTCTCATTTTATAAGAAGGAATCCAAACATGTTTGGGTTCCTAAATCTGACATTTTATAATTTTATAGGCAAGCTCTCACAAAAGGCCTCGTGAGAGCATGTGGTACCTGGACAGCGGATGGTCTCGACATATGACTACCGATGCCAATCAATTCATTTTGTTGGAAACTAGGATAGGAGGCAATTTTACTCTTGGAGACAACAACACCAGTAAGGTGATAGGCTCAAGTATAATTGAAAATTCCAAGAACCTTTTGATTGAAAATATTTTGCTTGTAGATGGACTGAAACACAACTTGCTCAGCATCAGTCGGCTTTGCGATTAGGGCTTCATCATAAATTTTTGGCAAATTCGTGCATTATCAGCTTAAATAATAATACTATTTTACAGGGAAAGCGGATCAACAATATTTACATACTTGATTTAAATAATATTGAATGTGTTACTTTATTTTACTTAAAAATTGCTATTGATGATTCATGGTTGTGGCACAAAAGATTATGTCATGCCAGTATGAAAACCCTTAGGAAAGTGACCCAGAAAGAACTAATTAAAGGTATACCCAAGCTTAAGTTTTCAAAAGTCCACCTTTGTGATGCCTGCCAATTAGGAAATCAAGTCCACTCCACTTTTCACTCCATTAAGGACATTAGTACCTCTAGACCTTTAGAAGTCCTTCACTTGAATTTTTTTGGACCCATTAGCACTGCCAGCTTAGGGTTTAGATTTTGTGATTGTCGATGACTACTCGAGGTTCACTTGGATTAGATTTATGTCACACAAGAATGAGTTATTTGATGAGTTTAGATCCTTATTTACTTGGATTTAGAAAAAGATAGGTTGTGAGATTTTGACCATCTATAGTGACCATGAGGGAGTGTTTGAAAATGAGATATTCGGATAGTTTTGTGAGGATAAGGGGATTAGTCATAACTTCTCAGCTCCTAGGACCACTCAGCAAAATGGGGTAGCTAAAAGAAGGAACTAGACCTTAGTGGAAGCTGCTAGAGCCTTGCTTGCTGAGTATATACTTCCAACATACTTTTGGGCTGAAGTGGTTAACACAGCTTATTATGTGTTGAATAGGGTGAATGTTAGAGCCAAACTTGATAAGTCACCCTATGAGATTCTTAAGGGTAGGACACCCAATCTTTTCCATCTCCATATCTTTGGTTGTATGGTTTTCATCCACAATAATGGAAATTCTCACTTAGGAAAGTTTGACCCAAAATTAATGAAGGAGTGTTCTTAGGATATTCTAGTGTTGGGAAGTCTTTTAGGGTGGTTAATAAAAGAATATTAGCGGTGGAGGAGACTACTCATGTAGTGTTTGATGAATCTGATCCTATGAAGGCTAGAGTTGAGGATGATTATGATGTTGGAGAGATTACTGCTAGAGTAGAAAATTTGGAGAAGATGGTAGACCCCCAAAACACTGAAAGAGTAGGAGAGATTACCCAAGGAGTATAAAATGAAGATCTGGAGGAAAGGGTTAAACTTACACACACTTTTCCTAGAGATTGGAGATACTCATCGAGTCACCCCAAAGAACTGATATTAAGAGACCCTTGTGAAGGTGTTAGGACTAGGCATGGACTTACGAAGAAAGTGAACCACTCTACCTTTATCTCAATGAATGAACCCAACAACATCAATCAAGCCCTTTCTGATGAGTTTTGGATGTTAGCCATGCAATAGGAGTTGAACCAATTTATTAGGAATAATATTTGAGAGCTTGTAGAAAGACCAAAGGAATAAAGTGTAGTTGGAACAAAATGAGTCTTTAATAATAAGATGAATGATTATGGTGTGGTGGTTAGGAATAAGGCAAGATTAGTGGTAAGGGGTACAACCTAAAAGAAGGGATAGATTTTGAGGAAACCTTTGCCCCTATGGCTAAATTGGAAGCCATTAGAGTGCTACGAGTGTTTGCCTATTACAAGGGATTTATGCTTTTCCAAATGTATGTTAAGAGTGCCTTTTTAAATGGGGTAATAAAAGAGGATGTGTTTGTAGAACAAACCCCAGGTTTTAAGAGTTCTCAATTTCCAAATCATGTTTTCAAATTAAAAATGCCTTATATGGATTAAAGCAGGCACCCAAAGCTTGGTATGAGAGGCTTAACATATTTTTACTAGAGAGGGAGTTTGTTAAAAGGAGCGTAGATACCACACCTTTTCTGAGGAAAGTAGGAGGTGATTTACTCAGTGTTCATATCTATGTCAATGATATACTTTTTGGATCTTCTGATAAGAGGCTATGTGATGATTTTTTTTAAATAATGAGTAGAGAGTATGAAATGAGTATGATGGGAGAGTTGTCCTACTTTTTTGAGTTTAGCATAAGATAATTAGATGATGGAACCTTTCTAAATCAATCTAAATACATAAATGACATCTTGAAGAAGTATGAAATAGATAAAGCCAAGCCAATTAATACCCCCAAGACCTCCAGTGTTTAGTTGGATAAGGACCCAAATGGAAAGTTTGTTGATCAAAAGAAGTACAGATGGATGATTGAATCTTTACTTTAGCTGACTACTAGTCGACTTGAAATAATGTTTAGTATTTGTATCTATATAAGATTTAAAGCTGATCCTAAGGAATCCCACCTGACTGTAATTAAGAGAATTTGTAGATACCTTTTAGGGACCCAAAACTTGGGAATCTGATACCCTATGCACAACACTTCTTTTGAGATTATTAGATATTGTGATTCTGGTTTTGTAGGATGTAAGGTGGATAGAAAAAGTACTTCTGGAACTTGTCAATTAATTGGACAGTCTCTAGTCTCCTGGTCTATTAGAAAGCAAAACTCTGTTGCACTTTCCACTGCTGAAGCTGAGTGCATTGCTTTAGGAAGTTATGTGGCCCAAGTCCTTTAGTTGAAACAACAGGTATTGGATTTAGGATTATCTGTAGGCACGATCTCAATTATTTATGACAACACTAATGCCATTTGCATTTCTAAGAATCCTATCCAACATTCAAGGACTAAGCACATTGACATAAGGCATCACTTTATTAGAGATCATGTGACCAAGGGAGACATTGAGTTACACCATGTGGCAACTGAGAATAAACTGGCTGACATTTATACTAAACCTCTGGCCTTCGACACTTTCAGTACTTTAAAGACTAGACTGGGTGTGATTGACATAAAAGCATGAACTTGATTTCTGATCTATTTTTTATTGTTTATTTTTTTTACTTCTGTTGTTTTAGCTTTTTCTTACTATTTTTACTGCTTTTGTTTTTATTGCTTTATATTTTCGTATGCTTTCAAATAAAAAAATCATTACTGAAATTGATATTTTATGCCATGTTTTTTGCTTTTGAAATTTTGTAAATCAATATTTTACATCTCTTAATCTGTTAAAAGGTGAAAACACCGTTGATTGTATCTCTTTCTCTAACCTCTTTTAGTGGTGTAATCTTCTTTTTTAAACAAAAATCTATTTTAAATTAACAAATGGATTTTAAAACTGAGATTTTTTTAATCTTTCTACAATAATCTATTTTATAAATATAATATTTGAAGTCCTTATTTTACATTCTTATTTTTGTAATCCTATCATTAAAATTATCATATGATTTTTTTTGTGATTCATTATTCCTTATATTAGAGAGTGCGTTTTTCTTCTCTAATATCAAGAAGATATAATCACAACTATTTAAGAATTTTTGAAAGGGATATAGCTTGCATAAAAAGCCAAAAAAAAAAGAACTGGCCAATGAAGTCAAAAATAAAAGATGCGCAATGATGCCAAATTGAAAAAATATATATACACAAAGTGTATAAAAAATCAAAAGATGCATAAAGTGCCAATCAAATTGACAAGAGGCATAAAATGAGCCCACCAAAAGCAAGTTTCTTCTCCTTTTAAAATTTTTTAAATCTAAGAGGACTTTATGTGTCACTTGATATTTTTCGAAGACTTGATTTTGAATTTCTAATTGTAACTAATTACTTTGATATATTATTCTATAAAATATTTTTCTAGAAACAAGTTTTTAAATGGATCTCCTTTTCTAAACTAATTGGATTTTCTAATTTAGATTTTTTGTTTTTAAAAGATGGTTTACCCTTAAGAAAATTGAGTTAGGGTTAACAGGATCGGTTGTTCTAACTGTTTTTCAGATTTTGGCGATGTTAACTCAATGTTCCTTACAAAAATTTTAAATTCAATCACATGGAAACTTTGTGATATTCATGCCTTGATCGAATTAAAAAAAATCCTTGTTTTTATTTGTGTTTATGTCTTTTTTGTTTCATATTTTTATCATTTTCACTTGATTTAGATGCTTTTGGGCCTTCTCTGATCATCTCCATCTATCCTCTGATTCTCCACTTTTTTTACATCATCCAGTCAATACCTATATCATCCAGGATGATTTGATAAATTTACTCTAAAAACTTCCCTCTGTCGACTGATTTCATATTCTGCTTCTGATCGTCCTGGATGATCCATTTTTAGCCTGGACGATCTGATCGTCTTCTACTTCAATCATTTTTTTATCGGCCTAGCCAATCCATTTTTTATCCCGGACAATGTTATCCTCTCTTTACTCAATTTATGGATAATTAGCCTGATAGAACCACTTGTTCTTCTAGGATGATACACGTGGATGTACATTTAAAATCTTAAAAATCGGTTGGGACGAACCATTTTTGGATAGTCATCCCAGTCGATCCACTTATTCGGCCTAGCCGATACACGTGGCACATGATTTAAACATTTTAAATTTGGCAGGTTTGATCCATTATTGGACATCATCCTGGATGATCCACTAAATCGGCCTGGATGATCTTCTTTTTCAATAGTCATTCGGCTTGACTCCTCGGGATGATCGCCTATGTCTAATCATCTCAGCCGATATCTGATCGACCTGGTTGATAGGGCTGCCTTTTTGATCAATCGGCCTGTACGCAATTATTGAACCAAATTGGCCTGGACAATCTTATGATCGGCCTGGACGATCTGGCCCATTCTTTATAAACTGAGCCCTTCCAGCCATTTTCTTCACACTAACTTCTTCTCCATGCTTTTTGTTTCCAATTATCTTGCTATTTTATGAAAATGGCTGGAGGAAATTTCTCTCATCATCTGTCCGGAAGTTCCTCAAGGGCCACTTTGGACCCTCATTTCCTAGAGGTGAATGATCAAGCCGCCTACCAGGGCTATAAGGAGGCCAGAATAAGAGTCTCCTAGACAGTCAATCAAAATTTCTTTCTTATCTGGTACTAGACATATTTTCCCATTCCTCCTTATGCTTTCTTCTAACTCTTGCTATCCCATTTAATTCTAAATGGTTCTTTAAGTTCTTTGTAAGTCTCCACATTAATACTGCTTTTACTTCACTTGGCTCATATCTGAATCGATGCCCTATCAAGATCACATTTCAGGATTGTGCAGAGATTTTGCAGCTTTCCACCATAGGGAATAAACTTCACACCATGTGTTCTGATCTTGATTTTGACTGGGCTACAACCAATAATTTTCTTTGCAACTCTAATTCTCATTTTCACATGGGTGAGACTGGCACCTTACTCAAGGATGCTAGGACCATCCAGCACGTCCTTCGTACTTCGATAATTCCTAAGGCTAGTGATCGTGTTCACATCACTACCCTTCTTTAACTCACCACCTTTTACATTTTAGCACATCATGAATTCAATGCTACCGACCTGATCTTTCACTACATCGACCATCTTACTACCATTCGAGATATAGGTCATAAGAGGAAGCCAAATATAGCCCTAGGATATATCATTTCTTATGTCTTAGAATCAAAATATAACCTCCAATATGCTGCTCCACCAAACCTCCAACCTGCTTTCTACTCTAACATTTCCTTTCAAACTCTTCATTGTACTCGTATCCACCTAGGGGATGGGGAAGCTCAGGAGGAGGAAGAGGAGGCTCCTGTACCTGCTCCTTTATATGTTCTTGCACCTGTTCTTCTATGCCAGCACTCTCAGCTGGATAAGCTAATAGAACGCTTTGACCAATGGGAGGCTCATTTTGACATGTACGTTGCTGCTCAGGAGCAGCAACATGCTGTGGACTTAGCCTATTTTGACGCCTACATTGCACACCAGCAACAGTAGCACGACCAGGACATAGCCTAGTTTGGTGCACAGTTTGCTACATTATTGAGCTACTTTCAGCAACCTCCTCCACCACCACCTCCTCCTTCAGATGATCAGGAGCTATCGTTTTACTAGTTGTTCTTTTTATGCTTTTTTTTGTTGTAGTTTGTTTCTATTTTTCTGTTGTTTAGTTTTCTACCTTGTTTATGTTGTACTTTCCTCTTTCTTTTTGTAATGTCAAAAGGGAGAGTAGTTATTTTAGTTTATTCCAGTTTGTTCTAGTTTATTATGTTGATTAGTTGAACTATTAAAATTTTGTTTTATTTCCTTACTCATTTAAAAATTGCTTTGAACTGTTTCAACTAAAATGTGTTTGCCATAATCAAAAAGGGGGAGATTGTTGCAAATCTGTTTTCATGGATTATAATTTTGATGATAGCGAATACTCTTATTTCTCTAAGACTCCCTTGCCTACTAACATTTCAGGTCCATAAGATCAGACGGCAAATGGAACCAGCTCAACATTAAGTAGACTAGGTCTGAGTCACCTTGTGCACTTTTCCCTTTCTTGAGTCTATTGTAAAAGGTGTGGCTCCTGATGCTAAGTAACCCTGCACACACACACCTTGGGAGAATTTCTGACTATTTCTTATAGTTTACTATTTTTAGTAATATGATCTAGGATGATATTTATATCGGCCTGGATGAACGGTTGAAACCCTATTCAGGGCATCATAGTTAAGGAAGCCGTCATTAAGCCGATCAGCCTAGACGATATTGAAGCAGCTGGGATGATAGGCCCAAAAAAAAAATAATCAGCCGACAGATCTATTTAGGCTTTAGTTACAATTATGCCAAAATTGATCAGGTGATTAAGAAAAGCAATTAAGGCTGATTTCACGATCACAATAACCGAGTCGATCACAGGATTGGCTGGGATGATGTCATGGATGATTGACATCGGCCAACCTCTATTCAGGGTGATATTCAAGATGATTTTCCTCAGATTTGAACTAATCATCCAGGATGATATCCTATCGGCCTGGATGATATTACCAAAAATTGTCTAATCGTCCCAAACCGACCGGGCTGATTAAGATAAATTTATGCTGATCGACCAGGCCAATACCCCAATCGGCATGGACGATAAAGTCAATTTGTATAAAATAAGAGCTATTATGAAGCTCTTCTATTTAAGATCTCTTGTTCTACCTTAGAGGTGATATTTTGAGCCTTCTTGACCTGAGAAAGCCTAGAGGAGAGGGAGATAGAGGGAGAGAGAGAGGATTTTGTGAGGGGGAGCTTGTGAGGGAGTTTCACAAGGTTTGCTCCAAGCATTGTTCCACCTCTTCTTCTTCCAACATAGTCTCTTATCCTTGGAAGGTCGAGAGAGGTCTTCTTCAGCAATCGATCAAGGTTCTCTGCCTGCTTCAGCGGGAAGCCTAAGGAGTTGGGTTCTCTGCCTCGCCGGGGTCAACGGAAAGGAGTTTCTGTGATGGCTTCTCTGCCTTACTGTTGGAGCAAATGGAGAGTCACGGTGTTTAGTGCAATACCAGAAGGGATCCTCCGGAGAGTGGACGTAGGTCGAGTTGATCGAACCACTATAAATTTATGTGTCCTTTTACTACTTCTTTCCGCATTTATTCTTCCACACTTTCATTTTCATTGTGGTGATTTTGGTTTGAGTTTTGTGATTGTGTTTTGATAGAAATAGTTTTTAAAATACCAATTCACCCCCCCCCCCTCTCTTGGTTATCCTTAGGCAAGTTCATAAGGGCTTAACATCCCTAAGAAACTTTCAGGAATAACATTTAGAATTGATGAACAAGAATAAAGAAAAATGTTGATAGAAATATCAGTATTAAAAAGATTCAAATTAAAAATATCATTAAAATAAGACCAAATTTTAACAGCAATCGGGCCAGAGATGAACACATGAAGCATGTTTTCCACATGGCAACAACATTGACACATAGAAGTAATAATAAAGCCCTTATTCATCGGATTGTCATCAGTAGGGATAAAATTATGCATAATTCTCCACATAAAGATAGAAATGGTTTTAAAGATACTTTTATGCCAAATGTTGGAGTAAATCTTAGTAACATACTTTTTTTCCCTAAACCCTTACCAAGCATCCATTAAACTAAACATACTGTTTTGAGACAAATCACATAATAACAAATCATCAGAATTAAAGTTAATGGGCAGGTTGAAAATTTTTAAAGCAACATATGCAAGAAGAGTTTCAAAAAGTTTATTATAGTTCCAAGTGTCATCAATGATGAATTAGTCCACTTTAGTAGAAGTTGTGGAAAAGGAATTAATAGTGGAATCAATGGATTTACCTTCAAGCCACTGATCTTGCTTGAAAAAATGTTTGCTCTACCAAGCCCCTGTTTAACATGAGGTTCAACACTCCACTTAAAGTTGTAAAGTCTTATCCACACCCTGAAATCACTGCAATTATAACTACATATAGAAGGGTGCTTACCAACACAATATTTATCAATCATTTATTTAGATCAAAGAGAGAGTCTAGAATGTAAGTTGACCATAATTTAAAGGAAAAGGCTTGAGAAAAAACAAACATGTTTTTACAACCTAGTGCAACTTCATTAAGAACCCCACAACATTTGGTTCAAAAAGACCAAATAACTTTAGAGTTCACATTAGAGAAATGCTAGAAAAACTTATTGATTAATCTCTTAATTATGTAATAAAAAGTAGCAGTAGGTTGCAAATACACAGGTAAAGAACATAGAACGCTTTTGATAAGAGTTAATATACCCCCAAAACTGAGGAAATTAGATTCCAAAGATAGATGTTTCTTCTGCACAAAAGTAATATGATCATAAAAAAAAGGTTTTCTTACTACCCTTATAGAGAGGAACCCCTAAATACTTAATAGGTAAAGTCCCTTGAACAAAACTTGTATTATTCTTGATAGTGATAATACGATTATGGGAAATATTATTGGAAACAATAATGCAGCTCTTATTTTTCTTGAAAAAAAGAAAACAACACTTTTCAAACATATTCAAAAGCCTCATGAGTTTCTTTTTTGAGTGATGCATAAGCCAACTATTCTAAAATCTAAAGTTACTTATGTAGGTGCCATTTCTAAAATTAATCATGATAAATAAGGGGGAATTATCAAAAAGTGTTCTGCTAAAATGTTCAACATTCGTAGAAGAAAAAGTTTTAATCCAACTATTATTAAAGAGGACATGATCCAACCTTTGCCAAAGTTATCACGGTTCCAAGCAAAATTACATCCAGTATAACCTATGTCAATAAGGTTACAATCTAAAATCATGTTATTTAAATCTTTCATAGAATGGTAAATAGGATTAGACCCCTCAAATCTTTCAGCTGGGGAGGAAATACTATTAAAATCACCACCCACTATCAAGAGGGAATTAATACTATTATTAAAAAAAACAAGTTGATCCCAAAAAATATTCCTACTGCTACGAGAAGAGGCTGCATAAACAAAAGAGGAAAAATAATGATAATGTAAAAAACTAATACTACAATGAAGCACCTGAATAAAATCTCCCACAATCTCAATAACCAAAGGAACCTTCCAAATAACCCAAATCTTATTAGAAATATTAGCCACAACATGATTAAAACCCAAATATCTAGCAGTACTATTCATTTTATCAACATAAATAAAAGGCTTAATGACAATAAGCCTGGAAATAATACTAATATGACACAAGTTATTCAAACTAACCCTAGTAGAAGGGTACCCAATAACCGTAACATTCTAAATAAAGGACTTAATCATAAGAGTTTAAATGTGAAGCTTGAGATCTTAACATTTTTGTTTTTCTTATTCTTTTTTGTTGGAACAAAATTAAAATCACTCCCCTCCTCACCATCACCTTTATTGAAATCTTTTGGATTTTGAAAAACTTTCATAGAAACCGCATTTTGAGATACAGTTTGAGAATCCTTACAACCCTTTTCTAAAATAGAAATAGAGTCATTATTACCCTCCTCAATTTCCCCTTGAGCATGATTTCCTTCTATCAAATTATGCTCTCCCAAAATCTGCACATGAGAAGTTGAGGTAACATTATCATCAGGACTGGACTCCTTATTGTTAATATCAGAACCAATTTCAAGTAGGGTCTTATTAGTAGAACAATATATTTGGTAAGTAAAAAGCATATTGTTATGCTCAGCAACCATAACATATGTTAGATCCCCTGTATTGGATTTCATCCAATGCTCAACCCAACAAGACAGTGGATCCATAATCCCTCCAATCAAGGAAGGATTTTTTCCCTCTTTAAGCAATGACAGAGGCAGAGGTTCTGTATCAGGATCCACATTATACCATTGAGAATTTTGCTCCTACACAAGGTTAGAAATCTGATCATAAGCATTATTCCACCCAATATTTTCCTCTTCTAGATCTTTCATAATTTCTTTATTCATGCTTAATTTAAGGTATAATTTAAAGAATTCAGAGTTAGAATGACCATCCATTTTTCAAAAATAAAAAATATCAGTAAATTTTCAAATTCAGCTTTATTTATGCCAAGGGACAAGTTCACTTAGGCTTAACATCTTTATCAAACTTTTAATTGGTATCAGAGAGGCACTTAAAAATAGTTTTTTAGAAAACCTAGAAGAAAATGATCCATGATACATTTTGAAAATAAGATCACTGTAGAAGGTTACTAAATTACCCATCCACCGTTGTTTGACAATATAGCATTTGATTTCTAGAAAATAGATATGTCTACTTTTTTGCATTTTATCAATTTTCGCATGAGGTTTTTAATACAAGAGGGTTATTTTGCACCATCTTATTTTATAAATGGCATTAAAACCAAGTTAACATTTAAAGAATGTAGCAATGAGGATAAAGATTTAGCCCAATTGAATGTAGAGTGTTTGAACTAATTTTTCTATGCTCTTAAGTCAAAAAATTATATGAGAGTCTCTACCTATACCATTAGCAAGGAAATATGGGAAAAATTATGTATCACATATGAGAGAACTAATGAGGTTAAGTATCCTTTGGTTGAACATTCTATTACATGATTATGAACTCTTTCACATGAAACTTAATCAAATCTTTTCAGATATGTACACTAGGTTTATAGATATAATAAAATCTTTACATCCTTTAGGGAGAGAACTTTTGAACTGTGAGAAAGTAAATAAAATATTAGATGTTTTCCTAGTAACTATGATGTTAAGGTTACCACCATTTGTGAATTAAAAGATCTTAACAATTATTTTATAGATAACTTTTTAGGCTCACTCATTTCCTATAAGCAAGGTGTGAGTCAAAGATTATAGGATGTTGTAGACAAGAAGAAGGAGAAAGTTGAAATGTCTCCAGCTGAAGGAGAGGATGACATATCATTGATGACATCGTAATTTAAAAGCTTAACAAGAAGAAAGCAAAAGCATCACTAGCAATTGAATAAAGGTAAATGAAATAAGAATTATAAGGCTTCTTTGATATTATTTGTTTGAATGCAAGAAGCCGAGGCACTTGAGAATAGATTGCCCCAACCTAAAAGCTCACCCTATCAAGGAGAAGGGTGAATAAAGGACAAAATTCAAAAAGGGCAAGAAGAGGAAATAGATAGCATTTTGGCCCAACTCCGTCTCAAAATCATTAGATACAGAAGTACAGGAGGATGAAAAAAACCTACTTCTTATGGCTAACAATAATCTTGATTAATCAGATCAACATGAGGAATATCAAATTTTATATGATGAATTGGTTATTATTTTCAGAACAAATTTATGATTCATATAGGAAACTTAAGAAGATGTATGCTAGCTTAAACACTACTTTTTAATATGCATAAAGTGCATACTAGTTTGATACTAAATATTCCAATTTAGATAATGATCACATATCTTTACTTCATGAATTCAATGAAATAAACAAGAAGAATATTAAACTAATTACGGCACATGAATCCATTAAGAAAAAGCATATCAAATTACAAAATATATTTAAGAAGTTAGAAATAATTGCATATGATTTAGATAGTTGGGAGCATGCATTGAACAAGGAGTATCCATTCTAAAAAGTATAAATGAATTCCTACAAGTGTTGCAAATCTATTTTTGTTTTGATGATTTACAAACACTTTTAACTCTCTTGGACTGCCTGCTACTTCTAACTTTTCAGGAATCAAAGATCGGACGAACAAACGAAGCCAGTTCAAGATTGCATAGGTTTAGGGGCGAGTCAGTCTGTAATTTGCTTTTTCTCTTCTTGAATGTTCAAAGAGACTGATGCTAAGTACCCTACACAACACACTTGAGAGACTTAGAATTTCTATTTTTACTCATATCGGCCAGGACGATATTTACATCGTCCTGGATGATCGGGCTTAAAATAGAAATCTAAATAAGGATTCTTAATTAAGGCAGCCGTCATCAACAGATCATCCTGGACGATACGTGTATCAGCTAGGATGATACGCTCAAAATAGAAAGAAGTTTCCGCCATGGATAATTAAGGTATTCTATATTTTTTAAAAATCGGCCAAGACGATCATTGATCAGCCTGGACGATATTCACAAAATTATTCCTTAATTGTCAGGAAATCAAGGGATTAATTAAGGATGATTGATACGATCATATCATCCTGGACGATCCCAAGATGAGCCAGGACGATCTATTCAAAAACCTTAGTTACTTCTTGACGATAAATATCAGCCAGCCCAAATTTTAGGGCATGCTTTGGACGATTTTCCTCTAATTTGAACTGATCGCGCCGACGATCGTGAGATCGGCCTGGACGATCAAGCCAATTTTAAATCGTCCAATTTGCATTCAGGGCGATGCTCTGGCCGATCTTCTGAGATTTGTACTGATCATCCAGGACGATGTCTATATCGGCCTGGACGATATTGTCGGCAACTTGCAATTAATGAGCTCCTTTGAAGCTCTTCTATTTAAGAGCTCTTGTTCAACATTTTGAACAATCTTTTGCTGCCGCCTTGACCTGATAAGGCCTTGAGGAGAGAAAGAGAGAGAGAGGGAGAGAGAGAGGATCTTATGAGGGGGAGCTTGTGAGGGGATTCACAAGGGTTGCTTCAAGGATCGCTCTGCTTCTTGTTCGTCTAGAGTTTCTCGTCCGGTGAAGGGTCGTAGTGTAAGGAGTCAGCATCTAATTGTGGTTCTCTGCCAGCTTCAGGAGGATGCAAAAGGAGATAGGTTCTCTACCTTGCTGGGGTGGCAAAAAGAGGTTCGTTGTAAAGGCTTCTCCGCCTAGCTGTGGGGGCTAAAGGAGAGTCACGATTGTAGTACAATACTTGGAGGGCGCCTCGGGGGGTGGACATAGGTCGAGTTGACCGAACCACTATAAATCTCCGTGTTCTTATTTCTTGCTTCTGCACTTTAATTTTTGCATTTATTTTTCTCGTGGTGTGATTTAGGTTTATGTGATCTTTTGTTCTTTGGAAAAGAAAATTTTAAAATACCAATTCACCCCCCCCTCTTAGTTAGCTTGCACCAGTTCTATAGGGCTTAACATACCTAACAAACATTCAAGTGTATCAGAGCGAGTTCAAAAATTTTAAGTTTGAAAACTTTTTATTTTGATCCATGGCTAACCTGGGAAACGTAACACTACGGAAGGTCTTCAATTACCCGCCTCCCGTTAGATAACCTCCTTTTGATTTCTGGAAAACACCGCATGTAAACATTTTTATAATCTACTGATTATCGCATGTGGATGCTTATCAAAGATGGTTATTCTCCACCTTCTCGTGAAATTAAGGTGTTTAAAATGATAGTTGCTTTTTACTGAATGGACTTTTGATGAAGGAGATTTACTCAATAAAATGCAAAATGTTTGAACTATTTTTCTGTGCTTTAAAATATGAGGATTATCATGCGTGTCTCTGTTGGTGGAATTTTTGAAAAATATTTTTAAGAATATTAGTTTTTTCTTTGGGACTTAAAATAAATTCTCTAAATCGAATTGTCTCGTTAGAAAAAGTATACACCTCGAGAGGTGAGAATAAAATTCATAACGGTGTTCAGATTTAGAATTATAAAATTCATCTTGAAATATCATGACCGGATGCTAAGAAGACTTCATATTGCCCCGAAGGATCAAATGAGGTTCAACTGAATATCCAGCTACAATATTCAAGAAGGTGATCGTTAGGTTACATCCAAACCTTATCAAAGAAAGATGTATCTCTCCGAAGGGGGAAAAATATCATTCGAGTGATAATTCTTTGAATATGATAACAATGATCACTAATATTTTAAGTTTTCCCAAGAAATCCAATTGAGTTTTGAAGAATCAATTTTTAAAATCAGGTGCGTGTGTGGTTCATAAATCTCCTACGAGCGCAAGCCTCGTAGTTAATTACAATCGTAAGAAAAACAAGGTCTCCTACGAAAACTCTCGATTAAAATAACGGCAGAAATTTTGTTAGAATTTCTAGGAGTGATATCAAAAAGAGAAGTGAATTTTGGAATATTCATAGGAATGGATCAAAATGAGCATTTATTAACAGGAGTTTAAAGGAGGAGAGGTAGGGGACACTTGAAATTCCAGAACCATCCGGAAGTGTCCCAAACTTAATCTAAGTGTTGGGCTTTATGTTTTGGATTGAAATGAATATTTAATTAGAGTTGAGCATTTTATTAGAAATTTAGGACTATATTCCCGAAATTTGGGTCTTATAATCAAAGATCTGCCCGGATCCTAAATCTTTTGGACACTGGACCACAGTCGTCCTATCCTAACTAATGCAGTGCAAAACCTGGACTTACCCCGGTTTGGATTGGGGGCCAGCTAACCACCTAACCGATTTAAAAGAGATGAATCCGGTCTTTTATGAAAGAGTGGTAGGGACGTTGTATTTTAAGGTTTTGGAGAGTTGGGGCCGACATCTATAGATTTCCCTAATTGACCCCTTGACTTATGTTGGGTGCAAAAATGCTAAGGACTAATGCAATTAAAATTTTGACTCTTTAAGTTTGTATCTAAATGCAATGCATGCTAGTTAACAACTTCCAAATCAAGTATGCTTGAAATCTTTAAAAACAGGCTTATAAAATAATTTTTAAAAGACTGGACTTCCCCAGGTCCGACACCTCGTCCTCATAGGTCAGACTACCGGACTCTACCCGCAGGCGGAAGGGTCTAAAGCAAGGAAGAGTAATGCAAAAATATGCATAGCGACCCCCGGGTCGATCCCCGGCTATTCCCTAGATTCGTTATCTTTCTATGTTATTTAGACTCACTAAAATTTTAAGCTTTTAAAAATTATGAGTAAAAACTTTCACACCCCTCCAGAAGAGTCTCACGTATCCAGGCGAAAACAAAAGCGGATAAACAATCGCCAGAAAACTAGTAAAACAAGTAATCCTAAAGGCAATCAAATCAATCAACATCAAATATAAATTAATTAATAAATGTCCATTGGCAGAATTGCCTTGCTTATTACAAACAAGAGTTTTTACAGAAAGTAAAGTGGCAGGGCACCACTGACAACAACCCGGATTCTAAACCTAGTAATGACGCAAGTTATTTTGAGTGGGATACTCTTAATCTTCAAATCTTCAAGTCTTCAATCTCATTCTTCTTTGGACTCCTTTTCTTCAATCTTCTTAGAATCTTCATAGTGGATTACCCAAATGGACAAGAGGACACTTCCTTTAAGGGGAAGGCCATCTTTCCTCTTTGGGTAAAGAAAAGGTACGATCCAAATTTGAATTTCCAAATGGAAAAGGAGTATTCCCTAAAGGGTATCCTTTCCTCTTTGGAATCCAAGCTTTGATCTATGTATCCCAACTCAAATCAACTTTCACACACACTTGACACTTACACAAATTACATTTATATCAAATAAAATCTAGACTCACCTGCAGGGTTATCCCTAAAGCAATTAATAATATATATAAAGCAGTTATTCCCAAGCAGTTGTATATGAGCAGAAAAAAAGTAAAGCAGACTGGCCACGGCTCTGTTCTCTTTTTATGATTTGGGGGCTTTAGCAGCTGAAGCACCTGTGCAAGCAGTTATAACAATTGATAACAATTTTTTATTGATTTAGCCCCCTTTTTATATTGCCCTGCATGAGCGTGGCCACACTGCAGAAAACAAAATGTGTCAACATCAGATCGTACCTAACCTATGGGTAATCATAGTCGCCAAAACATTTCCAATTTTTTTTCCAAATTCATCCAGGCGAGCACAGAAAAAGTAAGCAACACAGCAAAACAATTTCATCAAAACATGCAGTGAAAACTACGAAAAATCCGCCACAGCAGTAAAGTAAACACCGGCCTAACCTAGATCTAGAGTTCGTTGTCCAAGCACATCATCTAAAGTGTGTGAGAAAGGTCATGTGACTGGGTAGATCCTAAAGTGGGTTATTAGTTAGGAGTGTCTAGAAAGTTCTGAATTTGTTAAGGCTCAAAAGGGGATTTAGATTAAATTTAAAGTTATTAGTGAC
>NW_021462917.1:0-220 GCF_001605985.2 Dendrobium catenatum
AGGCTTCACTTGGATTACAAAGGTAAGAATCTCTACTAGTGAATTGGGATTACTTCACTCTTTTCCTTCTTCCTTCTAGATTCTTGTGAGAAGAAATGTCAAGGAGATCTGATTCTCTACCGATACTTGGAGAGTGTGAAAAGCCGAAAGGTTCTCTGCCTACACTTGTAGAGTGTGAACATTCGAAGGGTTCTCTGCCTACACTTGGAGAGTGTAAACA
>NW_021462918.1:0-233 GCF_001605985.2 Dendrobium catenatum
CAAGTTCTCTGCCCACACTAAGAGAGTGTGAAAGGATGAAGGGTTCTCTGCCTACACCGAGAAAGTGTGAAAGGATTAAGGGTTCTCTGCCTACACCGAGAGAGTGTGAAAGGATGAATGGTTCTCTGCCGACATCAAAGGAGTGTGAAAGGAAAGATGGTTCTCTGCCAGCATTGGGGATAGTGTAAAGGACGATGGTTCTCTATCGCACCGGGTAGTGGTGAAAAGAGTTT
>NW_021462919.1:0-233 GCF_001605985.2 Dendrobium catenatum
GTTAGACTTTTGTTTAGAGAAGAAAATCATACCACTAAGCAGGGTCGGAAGGAGGAAAACCATCAACGGAGTTTCTCCCTTTAACCAATTTTAGAAAAGCTAAACACTATCTTCAAAACTCCAAAATCTAAAAGCTTGAAAAGATTCAACATATGAAAAACCAATCATAAAAGGCAACGTGAAAATAAAAAAATATAAAATAACAAAAAGCTAGCACACAATCAACAAAAAAA
>NW_021462920.1:0-321 GCF_001605985.2 Dendrobium catenatum
TTGATTTTTATTTTATTTATTTCAAATTTATTTAATTCATTAAATTCCCCTTCTTATTTAAGGAAATTGACATGCATTTGATTGATCGATTATCTTTAATCAATTAGATTGATACTATAGGTTAAAGTCAACTTAAGGTACGCTCACTGAAAATTTTAGATTAATTAGAGCAAAGATTGATTTTATACAATTTTATTTAATCAATGTTTAATAAGATTTAAAGTTGAATTAGTATTATTTAATTGAAACGGGATGGTGCTTTATTTATTTATTTATTTTTTTTTATTGTAGGATTTATTTAGATCCTATCACAATTTATTT
>NW_021462921.1:0-678 GCF_001605985.2 Dendrobium catenatum
TTAGGTTTAGAAGGACTTTTTTGCTTTTGCTCCCGACTTAGACGCTCTCAACCCGAGATATTTGGTGTGAGAAGTTTCCTCTCCCTTCCCCACGTCGATCCCGACCGGTCAAGGCCGCCGCCGGCAGGAAATCCTGCGAACCCGAACGAAAATCCGTTCCAAGGCGATTTCCCGTCGATCGAGACCGCTTCGGAGTTCGAGCCCAGGAGGAAGATTGTTCCTGCAAGTTCCACGAATCCAACAAGTCCAAGATCGTCCGAATCCACCATGTGGATTGAGGTATATTTCAAACCCAAGTTAGAACACTTAGGGTTAATTAGCTATGTTATTAGATTATATTAATTAAAATAAATTATCCCCCATGGATGCTCTTCATCCCTAAAATATGTGTCTAAAATTTTGTACAATTTAGTCCAGCCGTTTAGGAGAACGAGGCCAAAAACGGATTAGGGTTTCGGATCAGTCGTGGTTTGGTCTGCAGGAGCTCTGAATCGTTGATCTTAAGATCAACGGTTCAGATCTCGCCATACCGCGGGTGATCCGAACCGTGTATCCGGTTCTGTCGGACAGGTTTCTAACCGCCTCAATCCCCACCGTCCGCGTCTGATGGCGCCCGATCAAACGGCTCCGGATTGCCGACCACGTGGCAAGTGAGTCGTTACCGTGGCAATCATTGTC
>NW_021462922.1:0-219 GCF_001605985.2 Dendrobium catenatum
CATGTAGTTCTAAGTGAAACAGAAGAAGAAGCCGGACATTCACATGCTGCTAGACCAAATTATGAGGATTTGGTTCAAAGATTTGAAAATTTAGAGGCTCATTTTGATCAAAGATTTAATCAAATTGAAACTCATCTGCAGCAGCAAGATTTCCAGCATAATCAGGATATGTGATATATACATGAACAAATAAATGCCATTAATACCAACATGTTCACG
>NW_021462923.1:0-425 GCF_001605985.2 Dendrobium catenatum
GCCATTCAAAAATGGCGGCCTTATCTATTGGGGCAACAATTCATAGTTCGTACTGATCAGAGGAGCCTCAAGTACTTACTAGAGCAGAGGTTGTGGCAGAGGAACATAAGAGGTGGCTGGCAAAACTCTTGGGGTATGAGTTTGAGATTCAGTATAAGCCCGGAGCTCAAAACAAGGCGGCAGATGCTCTTTCCCGTGTGGAGTGCTCACAGCTGATGGCACTATCTGTTCCACAATTGGTTGATTGGGGTGAAATGGTGAAGGAAAATCAACATACAGAGGAGTTAGAGAGAATCCGGGTGGCTATCCAGAAGGGAGAAGGAGGGTTCAAAGGGTATCACCTAGAGAACTCTCTTTTATTATACAAAGGGAGGTTAGTACTACACCGTGACTCAGCATTTGTCCCCATTCTTCTACGGGAGTAC
>NW_021462924.1:0-918 GCF_001605985.2 Dendrobium catenatum
CAAATTGAAATGTTTGCCATCATAAAAAAGGAGGAGATTATTGCGGATCTATGGTTTATGATTTTGATGATAGCAAACATTTCTATTTCTCTATGACGGCCTTTTTTACTAACATTTCAGGTCCACACGATGAAGACTGCAATTTGGAACCAGCTCAAGATTGGGTAGTCTTGGTCTGAGTCGATTTGTACATTTTTTCCTTTCTTGAGTCTATTGTATTTGGTGTGGCTCATTATGTTTTGTAACTTGGAAGATTTTCTGTTGCTCCCTAAAGATTTTTGGTTTTAGTAACATCGTCCGGGACGATCTGTCTAAAAGCAAAAACCCTAATTAGGGCATCCTCATTAAAGCAGCCGTTATTATGCAAAACACATCATCCTGGACGATTTTGTATCGGCCAGGATGATAGGCTCAATTCAGAAAGAATCTACTGTCAGATCTATTTAGAAATAACCTATTTTTGGTCCATGTGGATCATCCAGGACTATAAAATATCGTCCAGGACGATCCAGGTCAATTTTTCTAAAATTTCTCTGAAATTTAAGGAAAGCAATTATGACTTGATTTCAAGATCAAATCAGCCTGGACGATCGCAAAATCGTCCTGGCCGATATGCTGGACTATTGGTCATCAGATAGTTTCTTTTCAGGGTGATGTCGAGGACGATATTTCACAATTTGTACTGATCATCCAGGACGATATATTATCGTCATGGATGATATGAATAAACTTCTTTTGATCATCTCAAATCGTCCCGGCTGATTGGGCTTAAACTACACTGATCGTACAGGACGATATTAGTATCGTCTTGGACGATAATGTCGGCAACTTGCATTAATCAGCCTATTTTGAGAGCTTCTATTTAAGCTTTGTCAAGGCACCTTTGTAAGTGTCTTTGGCAGCCATAGTAGCTTCATT
>NW_021462925.1:0-211 GCF_001605985.2 Dendrobium catenatum
TTTTAATTGTGAAGTTCGTCCGTACGAACTTTTGGTTCTTCCAGACGAACAGACGTCGTTTCATTGTAGAGGACGATTTTCAACAGACATTAAAACGAATTTTATGAAATGATCATGTAATCTTTTTCATTAATATCAATACATGTCGTAGTTGATTTAATTTGGTTTTTTTTTAGAATGTGGTTAATTTTTATGAATTTTATTAGTCTTA
>NW_021462926.1:0-308 GCF_001605985.2 Dendrobium catenatum
CGTACCCCACGAGCGGTGCTCTTTCGGAGGTCCACAACGGTGAGTGCAAGTAGAGAGGAATAGGATTAGGAACGGGAGAAGGAGCGGGAGCCTCCTCCTCCTCGCCCCCCCGACCTTCCCCTTCTCCTGGGTGGAGATAAGTACTATGAAGGATTTAGAAAGTGCTATTAGAGTAGTGAGGTGCCTGAAGGTCTTGACGACCAGAATATTGAAGATTGTATTTGGTTTCTAGGACATAGGCTATGAGGTGTCATAAGGTAAGATTGGGTTTCCTCCTATGTCCTGGGTCACGAATAGTTGTTAGATGG
>NW_021462927.1:0-707 GCF_001605985.2 Dendrobium catenatum
ACCTTCGTCGTCCTCCTTTCGTGGAAATGATCTCATCTTCCAGTATGGTTTCTATTTTCTCCGCATTAGGTAAAGGGGGCAATTTGGGAAGCGGAGCTGGGCTGGGGATCTCACCAAGTGGGTTCACACAGGGCTCGTTTGTAAGTGGATTGTGGGGGTTAAACTCTGGTCCCTCAAAGGCTACTAAATCTTCTATATTAAAATTAGGATTGATGTTAAAACCTTCGGGGAGGTCCATCACGTAAGCGTTACTATTTATCTTAGAAATGATTTTGAACGGTCCGGCGCTTGTTGCATGCAATTTCTTCGCGGATCCGGGAGGAAAACGCTCCGAACGGATTCGCACCATCACAAAGTCTCCGACCTCAAATTCTTTAAACCTTTTCTTTTGATCAGCAATTAATTTGTAATTGCCGTTGCTTTGTTCAATTTTCATTTTGATTTCTTTATGCAATTCCTGTATGTGGGATGCAAATGCAGATGCTGACTCAGACACCCTAACTCTAGGATTCATGGGAAGCAAGTCTATGGGTTGTCGGGGTAGGTATCCATACACGATTTCAGCAGGGCTCAGTTCAGTGGTTCTATTGACGGAGTTGTTGTAAGAAAATTCAGCAATAGGAAGCTTGGAATCCCAATCTCGTATATTTTCCACTACTAAAGTCCTTAAAAGATTTCCTAGACTTCTATTAACCACTTCTGTTTGT
>NW_021462928.1:0-2069 GCF_001605985.2 Dendrobium catenatum
AGTATTCATTGCATGTTATGATGAAATTACTTTGTTTGCTTACTTTTCTACATTCTATTGAATTGATGTGATGCGAGATAGTTCTACCCCTAGGTTAGGGATGACATATATATTATTCTTCTTAAAGGTTGAAATGCTCATGCAATGCTAAAGGGTGGTAAATGTCATGATTTCTAATGTTATTTTGTGCAGATGCTTGCTCAGGCCCCCTAAATAAATGAGGATTAATTTAAATCATTTAATAATAACTACTACAGATGCTTCAAAGACTGCTTAGCCCTCTTGATTAAGAGCATGGCCAAGCATGGCTTTAATGAGTTGCTTTTATTTCTATATAAACTGCTTGGGATAATTATAACTGCTTGAGATTTTTACTAGAATAACCTTACAGACTAATTTAGATTTACTTCTTTCCATTTAATGTAATAATTTGTAAAGAGTTGTGAAAATGATATTTGAGTGGGATATTCTTATCCAACTCGAATTCCAAAAGAAGAAGGCCTCCTCATAGGGGAGAGTCTTCTTCCATTTTGAAGATCGAGTTTGGATGGCTTTACATATCCAAAGAGAAAAGGCAACGCCCCCTTCGAGGGGGAAATTATCTCTTCTTTTGGATATTCAAGCCACGACAAATCCAATGAGTCCAAGTAGGAGAGATCTAAGGATTCCAACGAGGAGAATTCCAAGGAGTCCAAGGAGGAGAGTTCCAACGAGTCCAAGGAGAATAATTCCAAAGAAGATTGAAAAACTGAAGAATTGAAGACCTAATATCCCACTCAAAGTCAATTACGTCAGTCATAGGCTTAGAAATCTGAGTTGTTCGCAGTGGTCCTGGCCACTTTACTTTTCTGTAGACCCTAGTTTGTAATTAGAGGGCAATTGGCCTATGAATATTTAGTTAATTGATTTATTTATAATAATGTGTTTTATTTATGTTGTGTGCCTTTAGGGTTGCATGTTTTCCTCAGTTAATTGGCAATTTTTATGTTAGTTTTTGTTTTAGCATGGATATCGTTAGGCTCTTTCAGGACTAAAATATTTTCTACTTAGAACAAATCTTCAAAATTTTAAGTTTAAATAACATAGAAATCTAACGATCTAGGAAATTACCAGAATCGTCTGGGGTCGCATGCATATTAATGTATTTCTCTCTCCTTCTTATAAGAACACCCCCCGCGTACGGGTAGAGTCCGTATAATCTAGTCTATAAGGATGAAGTGCCGGACCTGGGGAGGGGAGGCCCAATCTTTTTAAAAATTTATTTTTAATAAGTCTGCTTTTAAAATCTTATGCATACATGATTTGGATACTTCAAAACTAGCATGCATTATATTAGAAACAAATCTAATTAAAATTTAATTGCATTAGCTAGGAACATTTACGACATATAAGTATAAGGCCAACTAGGAGACTCTCTAGATGTCGGCCTTAACTTCAAAAAAACTTAACCACCCACCCATCTTTCATAAATAACTTGATAACATGGTTTTAAAGCGATTTGGTGGTTAGCTGACTCCCCAATCCAAGTCGGGGTAAGTTAAGGTTTTGCACTGCATTAGCTAGGACAAGGGTGTTAGTGTGTGTAGAACACTAAACCCAACCTAGATTTAGGATTCGAGGCTACTTTATTCAGTCTCGTAGTACGCCTAAATAGTAGGTAAGTTTTCTATTCTTTGGGTACTCTAAATCCTACTCATCTACGTCACATGGGTGACGCCACCTCCATCTTTCTCTCATGCATGTGTTGAGTGTTTGATTTCTTTTCTCCAAATTATCTGCAGTACCCTAGACCTTTCAAATGCTGGTGTGAACCCTACATGTGGTTTGAGCCAAGTCGGACCTTTTCTTCCTTTTGAGTAAGACTTCCTAGTTCATACCCTTGTGCCAATCCCATTTTAGGAAGGGATAATGTATGATCCTTAATCGAGAGTCTTCTCAAGTTTTGGCCTGAGATGTAATTAATCACGGGGGCTTGTACCCATGGGAAACTTAATTCCACCATATACTAAATCCCATCCGAGCTGATGTATCAGGTGGGGGAAACCCGTTGTGATTCAGGTTGTGTATAT
>NW_021462929.1:0-280 GCF_001605985.2 Dendrobium catenatum
TTAATGCAATTTAAATTCCAAGATAGATAATTTCTTTTCAACTTGAAAACCCAAAAATATGGAAATTGTTTGCATTCGCCTTCTCTTCACCTATTTTCCAAAAAGGATTGAAGACTTTTGGATATTAATTTTTCGTCCCGACCACTTGCTATAGTCCTTCAAAATTCTATTCACCTTCTTCACACTTTTAAGATTAGCCTCAGAGAAGATGACGATATCATCTTACTATTGTAAATGTGAAATTTTTTTCTGCTTTTGAAGCTATCTTAATCCCAATATT
>NW_021462930.1:0-275 GCF_001605985.2 Dendrobium catenatum
AGAAAAGTACAAGCTTCAAATTTACAAAGTATTTCATGTTGAATTTGATTTGAAGTTTTCGTAGTCTGGAGTTCAATTTTTCTGAAATGTTAGTACACACAAGAGTAAAAATAAGTCTTACAAAAAATGTTAGGAGATAACAACACATAAAGCAATAATATTTGGAATCATCAAAACTATACAAGTTGCAAGAATGTAAAACATGTAAATAACAACTTTCCTAACATGTTCTAGGGGATGAGAAATTGTGTTCTATTCCTATCTCTTGACAGAAT
>NW_021462931.1:0-514 GCF_001605985.2 Dendrobium catenatum
TAATTAGATTATAAATATGTGATGAGTTAATGTAACATCACTAAAGTATCAACATCAAATTTAACGTGGATATGTAGGTGGAGTGGCGAGGGTTATCGAACATTATGATTGGTGGTGAATCAAGTCGGACCACTAGCGTGTGTAATTCTTCAAACTCAACGTACGCGATCACGGTCCTCCGTCGTCCTTCTGTCAGTACAAAAGTACATACCTCATCATCTGTAATTTGAACTGCAGTGTGACCGCCATTATTTCGCAGCCGACATGCGAGATTCACCGTGTGTGTGGTGTTATCACGATGTAATGCTCTAAGGATCCTAACTTTAAGGTATTCTAGGGTTATAATGTAGTTAATCTGTAGAGGTCTATTTCTTCCACCAATATATGTTGGTGTGAAATCTTTGACGAGTTGTAGGTCCCCATCAAAAAATAGTATGAGTCGTGACATAATTTCTGATGATCAATGAAAAGATATATAAATCACCTAAAAATACTTATTTTGATCAATGAAAAG
>NW_021462932.1:0-213 GCF_001605985.2 Dendrobium catenatum
CGTTCAATTGAAGAATAATGACTACATTTTAAGTTTTACTGTATTTTGGAGTGAAAAATGAATTTTTCGGTTGGAGATGCCCTAAGTAGGGGGGGCCAAAGGATGTGTCATATCATCACGAACTATCATAGAAAATTGATAAGATCCATAAATTGTCTCTCACTCTTCTGAGCTTGATTAGTATCTATTAGTAAGATTTTGATATTACTCAGT
>NW_021462933.1:0-308 GCF_001605985.2 Dendrobium catenatum
TTTCCACTCTTACAAGTTGAAACCCGCATGTAATTTTCTGATTTAAGAGCATAAAAGAAACTATTTAAGCATTTGACGTTTAGTTGTGCTAAGTCACATTCTTCTATTGTCTAATCCACAAAAGTTGTTTTAACTCTAACTTCGTCAACTAGTCTAGTTGGTTTTGTATACACTTCCTGAAATAAGATCTATATACGATAATCCCGTGATTGTAAAAATGTAGACATACGTGTTTTCCAAAAATCAAAAGGAATATTATCGAACAATGGAGGTCTAGTTATAGAGTAACCCTCATGTGTATTTCGGTT
>NW_021462934.1:0-339 GCF_001605985.2 Dendrobium catenatum
CTGCCCGAAGCATCACTGCTGTGTCAGCTAGCAAGTCACGTGAATGGTGAGTCCCGAAGGAGCGTTACATCGTTCAGTCTCGTGCATACGCGCGTGCGCGCCTGCGCGGTGCGCATCCCGAACCTGAAGTAACTGCTCCTCCACTGCCAGCGTGCGCGCCTGTACGGTGCGCTTCCCAAACTCGAACCCGAAGCAGCAGCGTGACAACGTCTAGTCTCGCGCATACGCGCTTTCACAGCAGCCGCTACTCACTGCTGCTGCTCCACCGCAGGCGTTGCGCCGCCAGGAGTAGCGACCGAAAACCAAATTCGGGTCGGGTCGTGTCAACCCGACAACCCG
>NW_021462935.1:0-484 GCF_001605985.2 Dendrobium catenatum
GAGAAGCGATCGACGACCACCAAGATGGAGTCATTGCCGTGCTTAGTTCGCGGTAATCCCAAAATAAAGTCCAAACTGAGATTTTCCCATATGGAATCTGGTACCGGCAAGGGCATATACAACCCTGTGTTTTGAGCTCCTCCTTTGTATTGTTGGCAAATTGGGCAACTGTCTACTAGTCGGTATACATCTCGTCGTAGTCGGGGCCAAAAGAAACGATCTTGTAACACCCGTAGAGTGTTTTCACGGCCAGTATGAGCCGCTAACCCGCCCCCATGTGCCTCACGGACAAGCTGCTGTCGCCATGACGATACAGGAATACAGAGCCTGTTTTGCTTGAATAGATAACCATGTTTGAGAACATATTCTGTGCTGTTTTCATCCCTTTGGCATTGCAGCCAAATGTTGTCGAAATCCGGGTCATCGCTGTACAAGTCTTTAAGACACTCTAAGCCAGTAATCTCTGTTTGTAGTTGCACTAGAA
>NW_021462936.1:0-416 GCF_001605985.2 Dendrobium catenatum
CGACCCCACGTAGTGGGATAAAGGCTTGTTGTTGTTCTTGTTGTTGTTGTATGACTTTTCTATTTTATTATATATTTCTTGAGCCATGCATTATTTTTGTAAAATTATTTTGATAGTAAACATTTCTAAGATGAATGAAAAAGGTATGTATAGGTATGTTACATTATCTTGGTATTTTTTTTCCTTTCCTGATCTGACATGGTATAACCTGAATTATTTGTGGTTCATAGTGGGTCAACTTGTGACAAAAATTGTTGGTAACAGTGCAATGTTTTGGATAAAATAATTATAATAGAGCCATAAAGTTGATCTATAACTAGAGTGAGAGAGTTTTAGGTAGTATCATGTGCTCCTTTTATTTTGTTTAACATGTGCATGTATTATTCAACTGTGTGCATTTCATGATTGTATCAAAT
>NW_021462937.1:0-243 GCF_001605985.2 Dendrobium catenatum
TTAGAAAAAAATTAAAAATAATATTAAATTAGATTTAATCATAAGTGCATAACTATCATTCAAAATCTAGGAAAATTTAGGATATCTAGATGTTCATCTCAATTTTTTACTTAAACATTGGATTACCCTATCTTGCATTTGCATAAAATCAGACATCATGATTTTAAAATTGATTAGGTGGTTTAGCTGTCATTCCACTCCAAGTAAGATGTATGCTCAGTAAAGTTAAGCATTATTGTACTC
>NW_021462938.1:0-300 GCF_001605985.2 Dendrobium catenatum
TCATCCTGGGATGATTTTATACAGAGAGTTTCGTCCAGGGACGAAAATTAATTTCATCCTGTACGATCGCATACAGAAACTTTCATCCAGGGACGAAAATTTATTTCGTCCTGTACGATCTCATATAGAGAACTTCATCCCGGTACAAACCATAATTTTTATCTGGGCGAACAGTGCAAGGTGAGAATCTAGAGACGTTCATCCCGGGACAAATATTAAATTCATCCTAGACGATTAGGACTTAGAAAATTTTCTACTCGCCAGTTCGATCCATTGCTCTTTCGAGGGGTTAATTGACAT
>NW_021462939.1:0-288 GCF_001605985.2 Dendrobium catenatum
GGTCATCGGTATGACTTTTGATGAAAAGTTTCATACACTATGAACAGGTGGATTATACAGTATGAACTACAATTATATCGTGCCGGCCACCTTTAAGTCATCCTCATCCAGTTAATTGATGTGGATCGTACAGTACAAAGAGGAGATATCGTATCATATGATGATCAATTATGTCGTACCAAATGAATTGAATGACTACACCTGTATCGTACAATATGACGGAGATCGTATGGCACAATCAACATAAGTGAATTTTGTAACTGGGTTGTGATTTGTGCATATTTATAT
>NW_021462940.1:0-255 GCF_001605985.2 Dendrobium catenatum
CTTTTTCTTTTCCTTTTGTGGAGTACAGAATTATTGATTTTGATTATCAGCTTCAACTTTTGGATTCTCATACAATCTTAGTTGTTTTAATGTATGGACTTGATGAGAATACTAATTCCATCTTTAGTTTATCTACGATTTCAAATTTTCTTTCACTCATATTTAATTTTTAATACTAATTATTCATCTTACCATTTTTAAAAATTAAATTCATAAAAGTATAGCTTATAAATTTAAATTAGGATAATTGCTTGA
>NW_021462941.1:0-421 GCF_001605985.2 Dendrobium catenatum
GGAGCGGTACCCGGAAAAACATCGATAGAGAACTCCATATCTCTATCTGGAGGTAAACCAACCAACTCCTCAGGAAAAATATCAGCAAACTCCCGTACCACTGGGATCTCAGAAACAGAACCAATCTCCCGGTTCAGATCCCGCACCGAAGCCAAAAACACTGAACATCCCTTCTTCCACATTCTGCTTACTTCCAAAACAGAAATCAGACTAGAAAGAACACCTCGTAAGCCCTGAAATATAAATCTCTCTCCAGCCATAAGCAAGCTCACTTGCTTCTTCAGACAGTCTATCTGGGCCTCATACTAACTCAGCCAATCCATACCCAGAACCACATCATACGATGAAATCGGCAACAGAATCAGACTTGATTTCCACCTCTTTCCAGCAATGTCGATCTCACACAAACAAAACTTCCGAG
>NW_021462942.1:0-230 GCF_001605985.2 Dendrobium catenatum
ATGTGGCTTGGAAGGAGGCATACAAACAGCATAAAGATCCGGTTGTTCAGGCTTTGGAGGGGACCCCTGGTGGTAGGGACAAGGAAGGGGTTCTGATGCGACCAATACCCATGGAATGTGCTGATACCCATGGGCAGTCGGTCGGTGATCGGGGTGCTTGTGATGGTACGGAGCGTGGTTTACTGGTGAACCATCATGTTTTGAGTTCGGGAATCTCTCCGGGGGGCACC
>NW_021462943.1:0-264 GCF_001605985.2 Dendrobium catenatum
AATCTTGTCATAGCTTTCTTTTATAAAGAACTATTTTTTTTTTTTGGGGGAATTTTGGGGCATCAGCCCGTATATTAAATCACTAAAAACCCATTACAAAAAGAACTAGCTTCCAACCAGAGAGGAAACCTCTCAAAGAAGCCCAAAAATTGCCAAAACAATAAGGAAGAAAAGGTAAAAAATGAACCGGACTCAGGTATAAAACAGAACTAACAGACAAAGCAGATCAGCTTTAACAAAAATTCGCATCCCACGAGAGCCCAC
>NW_021462944.1:0-1035 GCF_001605985.2 Dendrobium catenatum
AGCATGTGAAGGTCCAGCTTCTTCTTCTGTTTCACTTAGAACTACGTGAGTTCGGCTGGGCTCGTCTTTATTGAAGATAGCCCTAAAGGATGCATCGTTGTAGTAGAGAGGTTCTTCAAAATTTTATTCAGGATTAATTAAATTATACTTCTTTTCCAAAATATAAGCAATCAGATGTCCTAAGGCTATGTTCTTCTTTCTTTTATGATCAACATGACCAATTTCAAAGAGACCATAAATGTACTCAATTAGAAGTTGGGCCTCATCTATTTGTTGTATAGTCATAATCAAGTAGGTAACAGTAGAAAGAAGAGAAGTGATGTTGACTATATCACCAGTTTTAGGTATAATGGAAGTTCTTAATACATGCTGGATGATACAGGCATCACGCACTAAGGTTGAAACTTTAGGCAAATGATCCTTAATTCTCCTATCTCTAATCACACGATTAACTTCAGTCCAATAAAAACTTGAGTTGGTTAAAGTGTGTGCTCTTAAGCCTTAAGTCCTTAAATTTAGAAAAATACCAAAGTCATCCTTGGTGATTTCAACTTTCTTTTTGAAAACAAAAGAACTGATGACAGAATGGTCAGAGTTGAATGACATGTTTGGACATATGTTCTTCTGGAAGAACCAAAGGTTCGTACGGACGAAGTACATAATAAAAATTGTCTTATCCATTCAACTGCTGCATTCAATCATCCCGTCGTTTGAAAAATATTTCGTCCTGGACGATCGTGAAGATCGTACAGACGAACTACATTAAAAACTGCTCTTAAGACGGTTCGAAATCACGCAGTTTGTCATTTTATATCGTCCTGTACAAAAAAATTTCATCCCGAACGATGATGACCACAAATTCATTTTCACACACAAAACAAAAACGAATAAAAATATACAAGTCACACTTAAATACACAAAAAAATAAACAAAAACAACAAAATAAAACAAAACAAAAATACAATGAAAATAAAAACAAAAAAAAATCAATTTTGTAGAAAAACATTTTTATCTAAGCATTTAAATAAATAACTC
>NW_021462945.1:0-214 GCF_001605985.2 Dendrobium catenatum
TTTCCAAAAATCCTATTCAACATTCTAGGACCAAACACATTGACATAAGACATCATTTCATAAGGGATCATGTATCCAAGGGAGAAATTGAACTTACTCTTGTTCCAACTGAAAATCAACTTGCAGACATTTTTACAAAACCTTTAGCCTTTGATACCTTCAGTACTTTAGGAATATGGCTTGGTATAATTGATTTGAATGCTTAAATAAAAAT
>NW_021462946.1:0-369 GCF_001605985.2 Dendrobium catenatum
TGACTTGGTTTCACCGGCGAGATCACTACGATGGAGCTGACTTGTTTTGGTCGATCCTAGGGTCGATCAAGCCTAGTTTTAGCGAGTTCAACCTGATGGACTCGCTTTGCCAATCCTTGCTAGTTGGTTGAGATGACTTGAACTCAGCCCAAACAATTTTTGGTATACAATTCTGTCACAAATCTCCAATGAGGCTAATGTTATAATTCATATTTTTTTGAGTTTAGTCTAGATTTAAAATATTTAAATTAGAATTCCAATTTATATTTTTTTATCATAAATTTGTTATTGATGAAACCTAATTGCACCAAATTATCCAAGATGAAATTATCAAAATGACAATTATTTTATAGAATTACAATCAATTCC
>NW_021462947.1:0-284 GCF_001605985.2 Dendrobium catenatum
AACATCCAACATCATATTGACTTAATTCCTGGAGCGATAATGCCTAATCAATCACATTATAGAATGAGTCTGAATGAACATCAAGAACTTTCAAAACAAGTGTCTGAACTTCTGGAAAAGGGTTTGATTCAAGAAAGTCTAAGTCCTTGTGATGTACCTGCTTTGCTTACTCCTAAAAAAGATAGAACTTGGAGAATGTGTATGGATAGTCGAGCCATAAATAAAATAACCATCAAGTATCGATTTTCAATTCCTAGGTTAGATGACATGCTTGATATGCTAAG
>NW_021462948.1:0-266 GCF_001605985.2 Dendrobium catenatum
CTCCCCGTGCAGCCACCCCCTCTGCCGCTCCCAACCTCACGGTTGACAGCCAAGCCGTGAGCCCCCAGCCCACCGTTTCCCTGAAGCCCCGCCTTGCCGCCGGATCTCCCTTTTGCCCAAGCCCATTTGAATTTCAAATCCCTATGCTTTAATTGATTGCCTAATTAAGAACCCCTATTAAGGCAAGGCAGTTAACAACATTTAGCTATATTTGAAATTCGAATTCTATTTCCCTCTCATTTCAAATCAATTTGGGAAGTTACTTA
>NW_021462949.1:0-356 GCF_001605985.2 Dendrobium catenatum
TTTGAATATATAAAATAAAAAAATAAATCCAATTGAATATCCACATGTTCATTCAACGTGTCAATATTTTATTGAAGTCCGAACGTTGCTCTATGTCCGGAGTCCGCACGAAATAATTTCTCCTCTCTTTTGAGAGAGATCAGATTGGGGGCAATTGAAAAATTGCCCGGTATCTTAGTGCTATAATTAGCTAGAGGAAGATATGTGAAGTTTTAACAGCCGGAGATATTGATTTTATTATTATTTATATTACATTAATTAATTTTTAAGTTTGTATTAATCAAAATATATAAATTAATCCCTAATTAACTACAGACTATATGCTTCGTCTCTTTAGACTTCGTTTGGGACCACTT
>NW_021462950.1:0-536 GCF_001605985.2 Dendrobium catenatum
GCGCCGCGACGAGGTTTAAGTGAGATTTTCAAGGTTAACAGAATGCAACGGAATTAATTTTAGAAAATCCTACGCGAAATTCTGATCGTTTTGGTATATAGAACTTATACCAAATTTTGCCTATTTTTTTGAGTTATTAATTTTAGAAGCCTAAAAATACCTAATATCCCCTTACTTAACCCTTAAACCGAAATTTCTTAAGTGAGGGTAATATGGTCATTGTAGCAAACCTCAATTCCTCTTAATAGCATAACCGAGCCCTCATCTCCCCATTCACGCGTGATTTTACCGAAAACGAGAGAGAGGGAGCGGACAGTCCGGCGGTCGGGCAAGGGGCGACGTGCGTTCCGGCGACGATCTTCCGGCGAAAGTTTTAGGTCGAATCGAAGAGAACGACGAGTGGAATACTCAGGTATGATTATTTTAGAACAAATCCTTCTAAATCTCTAGATATTTGAGATCGAAAAATCTAGGGTTTTTCCAAATTCGATTTTCTTTCACAATTTCTTTACGAAATCTTTAAGGAATATTTAGAA
>NW_021462951.1:0-212 GCF_001605985.2 Dendrobium catenatum
CAAACTATGGGCTCTTCTTCATCCCCCTCCACATCCTCTAGACTATCTTCATGACCATCCGGTGTTCTATCCACTTCATCTTCATTTATGCCGTCTAGCATTTGTAGTTGGGATCGAGTCGAACACGTTGGACTTATGCCCCTACTGGAAACACCTAAAATATTTGATAGTTGATTTTTTAGCATATGGGTTATCCTTCAATGGTGCCTTGT
>NW_021462952.1:0-290 GCF_001605985.2 Dendrobium catenatum
TAGCCAGTTCAATAAATAAATAAAGTTAAGATCAAATTTCTTAAATATAAAATTTGTGTTTTAGCACTTTATAGTCAGTTGAAATTATTTAATCTTCGTTCTTAAGGCTGAAAAGCTTCTGAAGATGGAGATTGCATTGATCCGTTTGTATAATCTTTTGATTGTGTATTAATCATCCCATGTCTTGAAGAATTCAAAATTCATTTTAGTAAACTTTACTTAATAAATGGAATAATAAAAATATAATTGTTTCAATCAAGAGGTTATTCTCACCTGGAATTCATTGTTGA
>NW_021462953.1:0-318 GCF_001605985.2 Dendrobium catenatum
CATATGATGCTGAAATCACTGCAATCACTGAATCTAAGGATTTGAACACTTACTCTATTGCACAAATTGGATTCTGAATATTTCAGGTCTGAAAGCGATGAAGTTGCCTTCATCACAAGGCAAAAAAAAGTTTTCTAAGGAAGAAACAAAAGCATCATCAAAATTGGAGAAAAGTAAAGGATCATAAACATGTTAGAGGATCTTCTGATGTTGTTTGATATGAATGCAGGAAACCAGGACATGTGAGAACCGATTGCCCGACACTTAAAGATCACTCAAGAAAAGGAAAGGGTGAGGAGAAACCTAAACTAAGGAAGG
>NW_021462954.1:0-239 GCF_001605985.2 Dendrobium catenatum
CTTTAACGAGAAAGGACAAAAAACTGTAGGGTCATTTATTCTTCCCTTGAAATTTGGAGAACTGTACACAGAAGCCAAATTTCATATTATTGATGCAGACACTTCATTCAAAGCACTCTTGGGTAGACCTTGGCTCCATGAGAATGGTCTTGTTCCATCAACTATGCATCAATGTATGAAATATCTGAAGGATGGGGAAGAGTTCCGAATTTCTGGAGACATACAACCCTTCGCAGTCC
>NW_021462955.1:0-244 GCF_001605985.2 Dendrobium catenatum
TCTTGTTGCAGATGATATTTCTTTGCTAGGTTCATCCTGAGCCAACGCCCCTACGGCTTTCGCCTTTCACCTTTCACCGCTAGCCTTCTAGAGTTCTAGGGTGCTAGTAGTCAACAAATTGTTGCTTTTATTTGTTTATTTTTTTGCAGCCTAGCAGGTTAAAGGGTGAAAGACAAAAAGGAGCTCGCCACTCGCCATGCGCCATGCGGCAGCCACCAGCCACCATCTTGAGCCTTGAGACTTG
>NW_021462956.1:0-288 GCF_001605985.2 Dendrobium catenatum
ACCAGAAACTCGTAGTGGCCCTCATGAGTCTTGAAGGTCATCTTCTGCACATCTTCCTTCCTCATCCTGATCTGGTGATAGCCTGACTTCAGATCAATCTTAATGAATAAAGCAGCTCCATGTAGCTCATCCATCAACTCGTCAATCACAGGGATGGGAAACTTATCAGGCACTGTCTCCTTGTTGAGAGCTCTGTAATCAACACAGAACCTCCAACTCCCATCCTTCTTTTTCACCAGCAGAACTGGGCTAGAGAAAGGACTCACACTGGGCTGAATGATCCCTCCT
>NW_021462957.1:0-271 GCF_001605985.2 Dendrobium catenatum
AAGGCAGAGGATGAAATACAGATCTTTAATTTTAAGTATTGTTCATTGAATCTTATTTCAAAGCAAGTTTATGCACCCACTTCATTTTAAGAAGTTGTAGATATCTTATTCTATAGATTGTGACATCTCAACACCTAATGACTTTTAGAGTTGATTTTTATCTAATATGTTTCATTTCATGCATATATTATTTTCTTAAAATAAATTTTGCTTTGTTTCTTATCTATAGCGGATGATTGACCATAATATCATTTTTCGCTCTTCATTCAAC
>NW_021462958.1:0-5146 GCF_001605985.2 Dendrobium catenatum
TATATTAGACTCTAAGGTTGACCTCCATTAAAAAAAAAAAGTTGACCTCCATAATTCAAGTTTTCCTTCGACACCCTTTTTAGTCTTATCAGCAAGAAGAATATCATAAAAAAGTATACACCAGGATACACCCTCTTGCAAGTGTCAAGTAAGAACAAATATTAAACTTAACAAATTAGTTTAAATTTAACATATTTAAATTTTAATAAGCATTAAATTTCTATAATAATATGTTAGACCGGTCCAGTGGACCGGTCCATGCGGGACCGGCCCAGATGCGAACACGGCGGAGTTTTTCCGCCTGCTGGGATGTCGTGCGAGCCGCACGCCGTACGGGAGCCGAATAGGAAGTTTTTTTTTTTTTGAAAAAATAGAAAAAAGAAAAAAGAAAAGAAAGAAATATAAAAACAAAGGATAGTACTGTACAAAATGTACGTTACGAAAAGAAAAATAAAAAAAAAAAAAAAAACAAAAACATGCATCTTAACCATAGAACAAAACAACAAGCCTTTCTCCCCCTTTTTGACAGCACCAAAAAGAGGATATAAAAAGCGAGCACACACTAAAAAGAAAAAAAAAACACAATAAAAGATTAATTATAGTGAAGAGGATTCCTTGTACAGTTAGGTGTTGTTGTCCGTGAGTCGTGGTTTTAGGTTGGAATACTGAAAGAGATATACACTGATATCTATGTCAAAGCGTGATTCAAGAGCGAGTAAAGCGCTCTCCAAACCTATGCCATGTCTGTCTCGTATTGCTGATTATCACTGTTCTAAATTGTGAGTTCTGAATATCGAGACGAGTCTGAACAAGTTAGGCTCGGAACGTTCGACTATCTGAACACTAGACAGTCCACGTAAACGCACCGAGCGACAGGAGAGAACAAAACTGATTGCGTCATAGAGTGGAACAAAAGCGCACCAAAAAAAAAGCGCCCCAAAGAGAGAAAGCAAAGCCTACCAAAGAAAAAAAGTCCAATAGAAAAAACTAAAAAAAAAGGTGCAGCACAAAAACATAACCCCAACAAAAAAACCGCCCCACAAACAAGCTATTGCTTTCACACAAGACAGTCCCAACACGACTAACAGAAATGTCCAAAAAAAAACGTGGATCGATGAGCATACAAAAACCCTATCCGACAAGACCTCAGAAAGGGGAGTCTTCTGGATAAGCACATGGGTCAAAACCACCAGCTATACTCTGACCAGATCCCCCTAGCACTTATTCTCCACCTTACCATCGTAACACAATCAAAATCAACCCCATAAATAATCGCGTGCTGCCACCAACATTATCACACTGGTCCGAGTTGATGAACAACTCCATCCAAGATGAAGGCAAAAAAAAGAAACCCATGACTAAGGAGAAAAAAGAAAATGACACATTCCGTCATGATATATGAAGTAGATTAGCGGATGCCTAATCAATTCATATTGATTCGTAACACTCAACGAGGCGCCATATATAGGGCTGAACCCCCGGAGCAAGCCTATATAGGTCACTCTCGAGATTACAGACACAACCACCAAAGAATGATAAACCCACACCAGACCAACAAAGAGACACCAAAACAGGTACCGACCCAACCCCAAACCCACAATCACACCTAAGATAGCACAAAAAACCCAAACGACAACCCACCCAAACGAACCCCCCATAGTAAACAACAACAAATATCACCAACCCCAATGGAAACCAAAATCAAAACCTCAAACACGGAGCAAAGCAGGATGCTATTGTGCCTTTTAATACAAAACTCCAAAAAGAACCTTTTGATGAAATAATTATTTTTATGGCTGAACACACTTGCAAACCAACCACCCAAACATCAAGTATCTTTAGCAATTAAGCACACTTATAACAAAATCACAAAAGTTTTGTAACTACCCAAACATCACATGCAAAAACTCAACCTATAGCATGAATAATTAATTACTATTTATAGAGAAATAATGATCCAATATATTACATCTTGATTTAAATAATATTGAATGTGTCACTTTGTTAAAAACATCATTAGTGATGAGTCTTGATATGGTCTAGAAATATATATCATTGCAGGAAACAAAAAAAAGTAACGGCAAAAGACTAAGTGAAATGAATATATGGGTAGCGCCCACTGTCAATCAAAACAAAAACCACCTCCATGCTCTGTATCTCCCCCTTCACCTTCATCGTATGATTCAAGGTTCAAACCTGCCTACTGAATTCAGGGAACAACCTCGGGGCCAATCCAACATATACACACTGTCCGTTGCGTGCGACCTCTGCTATCAGCGGCTAACTCCCCACTCACATCCCCTCACTCTTAAATCCCTTTCCATACAGATCGGCATCCATTAACGATGATCGTGAGAAACCGTGGGAGAGTTTCCAGCTGTCAACCTAGGTGCAACCGCATGTACTATAAGCGAGGTAGCACCCAACTAAGAAGTTAGGAAATACACCCTAATGACTCATCATCCTATAAACCAACCAAAAAAATCAGACCAAACATGTCATCTTGACACGGAACTAATAACAAATAGAGACACCGCCCAAATATAAGCGAAAAATGCACAACAAAACTCGTGCTCCAAATGTGTCCCTTCTCTCCCTTCATCTGTCTGCCTCTCTTGATTAATTAAAATCCTTCCCATTTCCTTCTCCTATTAGTTCTAAGTGCGTCCCTGTTTCGCGTAAAAAAGAAAAAAATAAAAATCTCATTAATTAAAAAAATTAGTTGAACCTGAAGGCTAGCAGATGCCTCCATAATCGTGTGTGATGCCAAAGGTCCCTACTAGGCACCAAGAATGCAAGACTTCAGTTGTCCATGTAAAGAGCGCTTCCTTTAGATGTCTAGTTGTTGTTCTTGGCTGGCAACTACACTTTCTCCAGATTATTCTGACCTTCTCACAACACCAGCATGATGCCACAAGACATATTAAAATATTAAGAGAAGAACCCATCCAACAAACCAAGTCTTCAAATGGCCCTAGAGAGCCAATCACCACAAACCCTATACACTAGCTAGAGGAGCTGCTCAAGAGTACTAACTGCACTTGCTAAGCACATAACTGCGCTAATAAGTTAGTCCCTCCATGACTACCAAGAGTATACAGAAGTAGATTAACACGATTATCTAGAAATACTACAACAATATGACTGACACCAAACAACAACAAACTGGCTAGTGATGCACTGCGTCACAACTGCCTCCCCTGGTACCGTCTTGCAGCTATTGCTGATCCCTCATAGTGCTTAGAGCCAAAAGATAGAATACCACTGACTTCACTCAAATAAGAATCATTTCATTTAACATTCCGACTTCGTGTGTTGGAAACGCAAAGATCTAATTATGTAAGTTCATATGAGGATTACCACATCCAAATCACCTAGTAGAGTTCTCCTCTGGTCTCTCCACTGGTACCAATGATCGATTGATGCCTTTCCACTCTCCAACATCAGGTCACAGGTCCCACTAAGCTGGCAACCTAGTGTCAGCTTCTCCTCCTGGCGCGAATAACATAGAACATCAGAGAGTTCGAATGAGATTAACAAGAAGACAATGATCCCTGGAAAAAGATCAAGGGGCAGATAGCATTCTTCTCAGTCACACACTACTGGCTCAACCTCCTATACCTATCCAACACCATCCACGCTAAGCATAACTCGCCCTCAGAGTCCGTAAAGAATGAAAGGCATCTCAATCAACTTCTCTCCACATTGTTATCTGATCATAATACCAATACGCAATATGCCCTTATCCTCCATACTTCCCTTCTCTATATAGAGTGCCTCAGCCACCCCACATCTCACGGTTCCTTCCCTTGCTGCTTTCCAATAAGACCTCCTGCGTCAACCTGCTCGATATATCTCGCTTTCTTCTCCCTCCTCCAACTCAGCACCGGCGACCAATAAGTCCCTCTCCTGGGTGTAACTCATTCACGCACCTCCTCGCTCCGTCTACTCCGTCAACCATATCAAAATACCCGTGCCGTTCTCCATCGATCACTAACACTCCTCTATCTTCCCCCTGAAAACGGGCCATCAAGATTAGTCGTGTTTTCCCTCTCGTTCTCTATCACATACATAAGATTTCCTTCCACCTACAGGTCTACCCCTAACGCTCATAACTCGCTGCTTACTTGTTATAAATTTTCCTCTCTCTCCTTATGCCACGAAAGACTTGCAGTTCATTGTGAGACCATTCCCAAACATTTTCCTTATCATGTATTCCGAGAGATACAAGAGAGCATAAAACCCAACTTGTCAATTCCCCTGTGGACAAGGCAAAGGGAGCAAAATCACTTTCCTCACACCGTGCTTGAATTTTGGATTATCCTCACTCACACCACTTCAACCAACAGACAGAAAACCCTTTCTCATAGCGCCCCATCAACTTTCTACTACGAACAGCAACAACCATCTCCCCGAAACCTCCGAACACCACAATCAAAATTAGTAAAAACCAAAATCCACAAGAAATTACCAACACACCAGGCAAAACCTCACGTCTCACCCAACAACACAGCCGGCCAACCAACATAGGCCAACGAACTTTGCCAAAATAACGCACAAACAGTTCCCAAGACTATGCTCTTGACTACCGCCAATTTGAAGATAAAGAAACACAAATTGAAGAAAATCTAACCACGATACCCTTTTCTAAACAATACAAAAACTTCTTCGAACAAAACAACGAGCTTTCCAAAATACGACCACCAAACCAATTCCAACCCCAACAAAAAACCTCACAAATACCACATAGTAGATAATTTGTACATACCCTTATCTTGAACATACGAAAAAAGGAAACCCACGGAAAAATAAGCAGAAGACTAACCACTTGATCAAACTAAAATAAACCAATTCGATGACCACCCGCCCAGTAAAAAAAGTAAGCACCACCAACCCAAACGAAAATCATCTCCCAAAATACATACTTCCAGCCAAGAACCCAAGAAAACAAATCTAAAAAATATAATAGACCCCATACTGCAAAAAATATTCAAGCCAAAAATTCAAGAAATACACCCAAACACCTAGCGAAAACACAACCCAAAACATAATATAATGACATCAAACCACAATTCCCAAAACCGAAAACATCCAATTTAATCCTAAACCTAACCCTCATACAAATTTCAATATTCCTCTTAATTTC
>NW_021462959.1:0-555 GCF_001605985.2 Dendrobium catenatum
GCATCCTCGCCAAGGGTTGACGGAGTACCCAAGATGGAAGAGGGGGTGGCTGGTTTGGAGAGGTGGAGGGGAGAATTAATTTCAAACTTCAGATTTTGAAAATCTGAAATTAAAAATTGTGAAAACTGAAATTAAATCTGAGAGAGGGGAGTATTAAGGAGGTGTTTAAGTGGTGATGAGGTGGCAAGTAGAGAGAGACACAATAGGAGAAGGTGGCCGGCCATATGGAAGAGAGAGAGAGGCTTGGAATTAAATAGGTGGGGACCACAATTAATTAATCAAAATATGAAATTTATATTTCAGATTTTAATTATGTCATGTAACTCCCTTCTTTAAAGAAAATTGGGAGGGAATTTGAATTTCAAAAAGATTGTAACTCCCCGTAATTAATATCCTAATTTAATTTGACTTAATTAGGAAATTCATTAGGGGAGGAGAATTCGAAATTCGAATAGGTGGGCTAGAGGGAAACCAGCGTCAAGGTTTCACAGGTGGCCGGTGGCAAGGCTGAGTGTGGTCGGTGGCAAGGACTCCACGGTGGACGGTGGGCCACTG
>NW_021462960.1:0-350 GCF_001605985.2 Dendrobium catenatum
ATATCGTCCAAGACTATTAGGTTAAATTCTGCACATCGTACTGGAGGATGATTCTGAGCACCAAAATTGAGTTTTTAGGGTTTTTTAAGCCCTTTTTTAAGCATATCGTACAAGATGATCCTGCGATAATCCTGGATGATGTTTGGCACCAAAATTAAGTTTTTAGGGTTTCCAAAAGCTCTCTTTTTATGCATATCGTACGGGACGATCTGGCGATCGTTCTGGATGATAATGTCAGTTTAGAAAATTTATTTATAGACCTATTGCTTTCTCATGAAGAGTGTCTTTTACATCTATTGTAGCTTCGTTCTTCAAGAGGAAACTTGAAGAGAGAGTTTGAAAGGGAGAGA
>NW_021462961.1:0-12546 GCF_001605985.2 Dendrobium catenatum
TTTTTCACATAATAATATAATGATTAGAAAGTATTATTTCCATGGGGTATCTATTTTGCTTTCCAACAAATATATTCTTGATTTTTCAAATGTTATAATACTTTTGAATTTATGAATGACATGATTATTATGTGCATGAAGATTGGGCTTACGACTTTGCAATTGTGAATCATAGCGCAGATAGTTCATCATCTATGTTGAGCTCATTGAATTATAGTGATGTTGAGCTAATTGAATTTTAGTGAAGTTATGACTAATTTTGCTAGTCACTAACTTCACCGCATGGACAACATCTCCTTAAAGATTTCGAAATCCTAAAAATTCATATGTCTATATTTTTAGGATTTAGCTCACGCTTCCCTTTTTATTCCACTAGGCCTCTATCAATGGAGAAATTATTCTATGTAGAGATCATACGCAAAATGTTGTCCGGAGATCAACCAAAATGTGTCATGTCAACGGTATCGAGCAGTACTGAGCCACGGTACCGAACACATGGGTGACGTGGCGCATTTTGGTTAGTTTTCGGACGGCATTTGATGTCCGCACAGAATAATTTTTCCTATCAATGGCATGGGTAACACTATATTTTAAACTTGTATATGACTAAAACATAACTAAATTAAGAGTCGGGAAACATGAAATATTTATGTATCATGATTCATGAAATATTATAACCCTATTCTACATTGCGCCCAATATCATTATCACATCATAAATTCACAAAAACTAAAATGACTAGCAAAATAAAACACAAAAGTATCATTTAATGTTTGAATACACACAATATAAAAAGAACAAACCAAGAATATCCCTTAAAGTAGGACTTGCACTTCACCATGAGTTACTCGTAATTCATCTTATAAACCACACACAAATACAACACTCACTCACTACAAAGAAAAGTAAAGAAGATAATAGAAAAGATAGGTCTCCCAAACTCTCCCCAAAAGTTTTTCCTTGGAAACCCCTCCCAAAAGTCTACTCTTTCAAATGAAATCACTTATTTATACTAATTACAAACGGATTAGTCAAACCCACACAACGTTGTACGTAGGGGTGTCAATATTTGACACGATCCGAACCTGACCCGAAAATTTCGGGTTAGGGTCAAAGGAAATCGGGTTCGGGTCAAGCATTTCGACCCGTTTCAAAAATCGGTCGGGTTCGGATTAACCCTTTGACCCGATTTTTGGAACCCGAAAACCCGATTTTGACCCGGCAATGACCCGACGAGATTGACCGATTTGGACCATTTTGACCCGAAAGAGGAGATTGACCGTTTTTGACCCGAAAATTAGCCATTTTCTTGTTGGAAACGGTCATTCGGGTCGTGTCGGGTTGACGGACCGAAGCGGGGTCGGGTTCGGGCTATCAAGAAAAACGGACCCGTTTTAAAAACGGGTCGGGTTCGGGTTGACCCGAATAGTGTCATGTCAGTTTCGGGTTCGACCCGAACCCGACCCGTGACCCAAAATTGACACCCCTAGTTGTGCGCTCTTAATGAATCATTATATTTTTCTTTAGATCATAACTAACAACCGTGACATCGTTATGATGATAAAGACTATTTGGCACTGTGATGTTATATAACCCTTAAATTTATATAAAACATGTTTTGACCTACAACATTCAAATAATATTTTAGGGGTTATTATAAGTCTAATTTATAAATCATATTTATCATATTATGAATATTGTTGTACTTTAATTATAATATTTTTTCTAATTTTATAAGAAACGTAAATATAAAAATAAGAAGCTTCTCATTTGATTATAATTCTTTAAGAAAGTGACACATATTAGTGCAAGTGAATTTTTTTGGGTTGTTAAGTGTCCGTTTTGTAAATCGATTTTGTCATAGCCTTCTAGACATGTTTGGCAATTTTTTGAATATTTTTTCATGAATTTGGACCCTTGGATTTGAAGATATGAAATGATTTGTATGAACTTTATATTTAAAACTAAATAAATGGACTAATTATATTTGTATTTTTAAGATATTTTATTGTAAAAAAATTTATACACTTAATATAACTTATGCAAAGCAATTCCCCCTTTTCTCACTTCCAACTAGGATACAAAATTTTAAAACTTTTTTATAATCAATTAAATAATTAAAAATTTCAAAAGTATTAAATTTATTTCACATTAATTTCCATTTTTTTCGGGGGAATCAGAGGTAAAGACCATTATCATTAAGTATGAAACATAATTACATGAAATGTACTATAAAAATTACAACTCAATACCAAAAGTGATTCAAAGAAAAAAAATGATCTGCAAACAAAAACATGCAAGATCAAAAGAGGGTAGAAGAAAAACAACTAAAAGCTTCCAAAACATGTCTTGGAATGAGCAAAATTTCACCTAAACATTAGATAACATTTCTTTAATAATGATTCAAAAGCACCTCCTTATTTCTATAGATAAGGGCGTCAAACCGTGTTCATGGGTCGGGTTCGAGTCCGACCCTATTTTTGACCCGGTACCCTATTTTTGACCCGGTAGATTTTGACCCGACACGATATAGAAATCAAGTCACTTTTCCCAACCCAAACCCGAATGGTTTCGGTTTGGGTTAACCTGACTCGACGCGTAAGCAATCGACTCGAGGACCGGTCCGACCGAAGATTTCTTCCTTTCATGCTTTTATTCAGCCAAGTCCCGTAAATCCGCCGACCAAACGTCAGCGGCATAGCCAATCCCATAAATTCGCCGACGTTGGGAGCTTTCTTCCATTTGCTCATTTATTCAGCCAAATTGTAGAAAAGCTAGAGAAGGTGAAAGATAGAAGCCGAAACAGAGAACATAGAAAATGAATATAGTGTATTATTGTTATCTCTATTACAATACACAAGCCTGTATATATAAACTGTAGTCTAAGTGATAGATGGCTGAATATTACAGTGAGATGTGGTACAAATATGTGATGTTGATTTGTCTTCTAATATTTCCTCGCAAACTGAGAGATCTTTGGTGATCGTCAGTTTGAGCCTGAGGCATTGAAAACGAGGTGTGGTCATATTTTTGGTGAAGATGTTGGCGATCTGGTTGATAGAGCTGATGGGGAGAAGTCGTGTGGAGTTGTTCTTAATTTGATCACGTATAAACTGATGATCTATTTCAATGTGCTTACTACTTGCGTGAAAAATGGGATTGTTTGCGAGAGCAATAGCCGACGTATTGTCGCAAAAAGATCGGATGGAGAGCTTTGTATTATGTTGAAATCGGTGAGTAGGTGTTTGATCCAAATTACGTCTGCGGTTGTGGCTGCTAGAGCCCTGTACTCAGACTTGATGGAAGATCGTGCCACTATGCTTTTTTTCTTAACTGCCCATGAGATGAGGGTTTGACCGAGGAATGTACAGTGACCGGTAGTTGATCTTCGAGACACCAGATCGTCGGCCCAATCTGCGTCCGAGAACGTTCTTATTTGTAGATCAGATTTGATGATTGGAAGGCCAAAATCGAGAGTGCCTTTAATGTACATGAGGAGATGTTTTAACAAATATATATATGTGGTTAGAAGATGGATTGTGCATATGTTGTGAAAAGATATTTATCGCGAATGCAATATCCGGGCGTGTCAAGGTAAGGTATTGTAGTGATCCCGTTAGGCGCCTATAGATTGCTGGATCGGAAATCACGGATCGAGATTGAGGTTCGACGACAGCTTTGTAGCAGTCGGGTTGGCCAAGGGATTGCATGTTGTCAATCTGGCTTGCTGAAGGACGGACTCTGCATAAGACTTTTGTGAAAGAAAGTAAGAGTTTGGGTTATGCTTAATACATATGCCAAGAAAATGATTTGCAAGGCCAAGATGTTTCAAATTGAAACGAGCATCTAGTTGACGGATGAGTTCCGAGACAGCCTTTGTGTTATTTCCGGATATCAAAATGTCATCGACGTATACGAGTAGGTATATTTCGATATTATTTTTCTTGTAGGTGAGAAGAGATGGATCGACTTGACTATGTTGAAATTCAAGCGAGATGACGTGGTTTGTGAACGTGTTGTACCACTGTCGTGGTGCTTGTTTGAGACCGTATAGGACTTTATGAAGTAAGCAAACATGGTCTGGATTTGTTGCATTTTCGAAGCCCTTGGGTTGTCGCATGTATACCGTCTCCGAGAGCTTGCCATGGAGAAAGGCGTTCTATAGTTGGATTTGCTTGTTGTGAGAGAGAGCGACTGTGATAAGGATACGAACAGTTGGAAGCTTTGCGACCGGGCTGAAGGTCTCCAGGTAATCAATGTTGTGTTCTTGGTGATTCCCGAGAGCGACAAGGCGAGCTTTAAAGGGCTATGGAGCCGCCCATATGCTTTTTGGTCCGAAACTTCCATTTACAGCCGAGAATAGAGGCGGAAGGAGGAGGAACAAGTGACCAGGTCCCTTATTTTTGCAGAGCCAAGAATTCGGCAGCCATAGCGTGGCGCCAATCGGCAGCCATAGCGTGTGGTCTCGAAGGATTGGTGATGTAGTAAATTCAATCCGTTGGTGGGTTTGAGAGAGCCAAACTTGAATCAAGTGGTCAGCAGATGGTGGGAAATGGGTTGAGGTTGATTCTGAATTGTGGGAGTATCAGTTGATTCAGGTTGTGAGGTATGTTGGATGAGTAGTTAAATGCTCATGTACATGGTGCACGTTAATAAAATTTTAAAAAATAAAAAAGATATAAATATTTTAAAATTAATTTATGATATGCTATATGATTAATACTCAAGTATTTATAAAAATTACTATGTAAACTTTTTATATAACCTTTTTTTTTTCATTCTTCCATATAATAGTTCTAAAAAAACTTGAACTTATCACAAATTCCTTTCACTTAAAAGGTAATTAAAAAAAAACAAACTTAAATTTTATAAAATTTAATAGGTTATGCAATTTAGATGATGCAGATAGAAATCGTTATTGAATTTTAAACCACTCAAACACATTCGAAATCCCTAACATGTATTCATTTTAATTTTACATAGAAAATGAATTAAAAAAATCATCGTGTTCTAATTGTGTTTTGCTATATTCTAAAAATAATAAAAATAAAGCCTATGTGGGAAAAGATTAGTTATTTGTTGGCAAGAATAGAGTGGAAGTTGAGGATGTTTTGTGCATCTTCAGGTGAACACTGGCCTCTTGATATCTAACATCAAGTAGTTGGTCCATCTCAAACTACAGCTATTCCACATCTATTAAATCCTACAAGTGAGCAATACAAACTTTCTTGATAAATGCTCATATTCATACAAAATGATTGATACTATAAAGAGAAAATGAGGAAGAATACAATACCAACAAGCTTAAAAAGAGCTCTCTAACTGCAATGGCCATGCTTCTGGATGTAATGAACCAACTTATGATCTTCTTCAAGTATCCAAGGGCCATTCTTAAGGTCATTACCATCCCAATAAGGTGATCTTCCCATGAGAAGAGAGTAGAGAATGATGTAGAGAGTAATGGAGTTGGAGAAAAAAAAAAGGAAAGTTGGTTATATCCCTTATTTATATGGTTAATTTATACACATCTCAAGGCATGGGACCACCATGTTATTTTGGAAAGAAATTATCACCAAATTAAAAACAAACCCTCAACCTTTCTCATCCGGGCTTGGGACCGGCATCGGCGATTTTAAAAAATTTTGATATAATATTACCTCTAAATAATCTGTTGGATTTGTAGTGCGAATCTCGGTATAAAAATTGATATTGCAAAAAACATAATATATTTAAGATATGTCAATTGGTTATAGTCAATTAATTTAAAGTAGATGTACACATCATGAAGTTTCTTTTATAAAATTTATGACTTTTGTTAGACATTTATAGTATCAGTTATAAATAAGATGCATATTCCATTTGATTGAGAAATACCAAACTGCCAGCATGCAAAAGTGAAAAATATAATCCAATATTTATAATAAACTTTGATTACCAAGTAAATACAACTTAAACATCCCACAAAATAGGAATATAGATGAAAGATTGAATTAAAAATTAATAAAAAAATGAAATGCAAATTAAAACATAAAATAACACACTTAAATGAGATAACTAAATATATAAAAATATATTTTAAACACTAAACTTAAAACAAAGATTGTTGAGATGTAATTAAAAATATACCAATTCGATTAAAATCAAATTCTATAATAGATCATACTATCGATCAACTTACAATGATGGGAGATCTGCATCTGAAATGACTTCACTAAGGATGTGTTCATATTCTTGAATGTTTTGCTTCATTTCACGTGTTAAATTCTCTTGTCCCTGAAGTTTAGCAATCTTTGGATAATAAGCTCTAGCAACAGGAACTTATTTACTGTAGCATCTTTCATTGCCTCTTTATGTTCCTTCGACCAAAGGCAGCAACTCCCAAATTCAAGCTCACAAGAACTCTCAGATCCATATATTGAACCCTTAGAAAGATTTGCAACAATTCAGTCACCTGGCTGACAGAAGAAAAATGAAATGAACCATGACATATTATTATTTTTGCAAGATACGCCTTAATTTTGAACCATCTCAGATTTAGAACCAAGAAAAAGGTCAAGAAAGAATACAAATCAATATTTGGTTGATGAAAGATTGAATTAAAAACTAATAAAAAATGGAATGCAAACTTAAATATGCAATAACATGTTTAAATGAGATAACTATATATCTAAAATAAGATGCAGTTTTTGTAACTTCAATTGTAGTTGTTTATTTAAAATTTCTTAAACTACAATTATTAACTTGGTTGCTAGTCATATATTTGGTTGCATATCTCTGAAATTCATTCAAGCGGCTCGTTTTGGTATACACAACAAAAGAATATATCATTTTTTGGACTCACGTTAGATCCACATTCACAATTATATGAATCCTTAAATTCTGAAAAAACTAATCAAACAATTGATCTATGTTTAATTTAATTTAACAAATATTTATCCAAATATTTATCAGAAAAAATCATTAGTAAAAATTTATTGCAATTCTACTGTGATCGAGAAAATTTATTAGTGGATGGAGAAAAGAATGTTTCAAAGCCAAGGAATTGAAGACTGATAGTTTGCAATATATTGGTTACCTTCGACTAAAAACTAATTTGAACGACATAGAAGTCATATAGGTAAGGGAGAATATCAAATAATTCTATCTGCAATAAAAAAAATTTCCCTGATGAATCACAAAGAAACAGGGCAAATAAAACTGTGGAGAGAGAGAGAGAGAGATATTGCAATCATGCTAACTTCAACTAAAATTCAATTGACATGGCAGAATTCAGTAACCATAAAGTAATGCATGGTGGAAAGGCCAGCAATAAATTCAGCTGTCTCAAATCTTTGAGAAGAGCATTGAAAATAAAGCTAATCAATAATTAGAATAATGGTTGGGAATGTTATTACTTCTTATAAAATCTTGATGGATGCATAGGAAATGTAACTAAAAGAACTTTAAGCTATAGGCAAGCCAATGCTATTTTTTAATGCTCTCTAAAATGGCTTTCTATCTAAATTATTACAAACATTTATAATTCGAACATTTCTTTACTAAAAACGAAGCCTAAATATTCAACACGATATCAAACTTTTATCCCACTACATGATGTCGACATCATAAATCTCCAACAAATCAAGTATAGTTCCAACAACAAATATATATAATATGTCCAAAAAAATTGAAAGATTTGCCCATAGTTTTTTATATTAAATATTACTTTTTATATCTAATGTCTTGTAGATCAGAGCAGTAAACAGAGCAAACATTTGTTGGCATTTATTAAAAAATTTGAGATAAAATTTTCATCAAAACCATTTGCATAAAATTTATATGAGCAAGATCGTTGAGAAACAATTCCTCCTTGAAGGGCATCAAATTCAAGTGACAGATATTTGACCGCAGAATTAAATATTAAACCTTTGATGTTTCATTAAAACTAAGTAGCAACATACATTATAATTTTTTTAAATACAATTAGTACTTTAGATTTCTAGCAAAAATAATAAACCATAGCAAGCTTGTTGTAATCATACACAAATGACACAAAGTATTTATAGTTTGCACACTTTGCACCTGATATAATAAGAGTAATACCCTACGCATACATCACTTTGAATAAAGTTAGAAAAGTTTTTATCCTATTTGCAATGAAATGAAAAAGGAAGAAGCTTTATTTTCCCCATAGCATATGTAAAACAATAAAAAAAAAAGATGATAAAAGAATTGATCTTTATAAACCAACGAGCCATAATTCAACAAATGAAAAAAAAAAAATATTTGAAATCCAATGAAATAATCGTTTATTCCATAAGTTATCATTTGTATTATTTGTATTTACAACTATACAAAAAAATCAAAATGACTTCATAAATAAAAGGACGAAAAAGAAATACAAAACAACAAAATAAGAAAACAGTAAATTAACTACATAAGTTTCATAATCCGCTTTAGGTCCCCCTTTAAGGATAACTGCAGCACATAGGTTGGGGCAAGTTATTTTTTCGCTTCATAAAAATTGAATTATCTAACCGCAATCAATTCTACTCACAATTTCAGATTAGGATGGAAAAAAACAAAGAAATCTTACCAAACCTTAAACTATAACCTGTTCAACTGATGACAATACGTCTACATCCTAACCAAATCCTAACTAAAGACATTGAAATTGGGCTTTTCGGTCACATCTATCCCGAAAAACAGGGCAGATTAAAGAAAAAAACTCAAGCAGAAATTGCAACAGCAGCAAGAATAAGATAAGAATCATAGAAACTTAAAAGCTTAAAGGAGAAAAATGATTGTAAGACAACGTACATCTGGTAGCGGTCGATTAGTGGGAGGTGATAACAAGAATCAATACAGAACTGTCGTTCTCTGTGCAGCATAGAAATCCCGAACTGGAGCGCGATAGATGAGCTTATCGTTCGAGCTGACTGGCCAAAAGGGGATGAGTAGTTGCGTTTGACGAGTGGGCGATTAGAGAACAGAAAGCGAAAGAAGCGAAAAGAAGTGCATGCGTTGGGCTTTAAATCGGGATTCGTTCGCCCAGGCGGCTGCTTCGTGCGGCATGTTGAATTGAAACGCCCGGTCCTAATAGCCACTGAAATGCCCGGGTATCTGAATGCATGCGTTGGAGAAGTTTTTATCTTCATTACACTACGACAAGATGAGGTATCTCAAAAGGCAGATGGTGGAGTAACGTATAGTGATATGAATGTTATTTGGAAGCCGAGCGGTTCTCTACATTTCACTACAGCAAGATGAGGTATTCGGAAATGAAACGACAAGGTGATGCAGTCGGAAGTGAACGGCTGGAACGATCAAGAAATACCTTATTTGGAAGCCGAGCGGACATACGGATGTGAAAGAGGAAAATCCCGCTGTGGCAGAACCTGAACTGAAACGCAGGGTAGGAAAAATCATTTAGGCTTCGTTTGTTTTTTTTTTTGTGCTTTTGTAAAAGACAGTTTTAAAAAACATTAGTTTAGAAAATAGAGTTTTCTAATGGAGAAGCACATATAAAAAGCTTTCTCAAAACTGCAGAAAAATGAAAGAAAGGAGTTATTGGGAACGTGATTTGACGAACCAAACAACATAAAAAAAAATCATCCGTTTCTGAAAACGGAGAAGGCAAAAAAACGCTCAAACAAACAAAGCAAATAATAGTAGCAAAAAAATTCATACACAAGAATAAGTTCATACATTTTATTCACCAAATCTGCAACACAAAACAAAGGAAACATTAACCTAAATAATAATAATAAAAAAATAGATTTGAGATATGTTAAAAGCTCAAAAGCTAATCTACTTTAAATAAAACAATGAGACATTACTAGTAGTAACACTGCATGGCAGAATCGTCGAACAATACATAATTATAGAGATCTCAAGAAACCCAAAGAAATACCATAAATTTATTATAAGCATTATTAGTACAAAATCAAAATATAGTGCGATAAACAGAATAAAAAGTACCAGATCATGAACATGAATATCCCCCTCAGCACTAATCTGAAAAAGGATCGAGTTTTAAGATGATATTCTCTTTGTCGAGTTATATTATAGATGCTAAGATACCCATGGTAACTTCCAAATAAAGAAACCAACCAACGGTTCAACATTGATCTTTCAGAATCACACAAACTCCTCAGTCTGATGGCACATGATGCTCAATAAGCTCCCATATGACTCGTGTGCTTGGCATTTCACACTAAGAGATGTTCCAAAAACTATAGATTATGTCGCTACTTTAAATAGAAGAAAAGAAATTAAATTAGTCAAAAAAGATATTGCAAAAGCTGAATATGTTATCTTAAAACAAAGTCATTGATTAAAAATGTTTGCAGAAGATTTCTCCTCATGTTGAAAGCTAGAGCATAGAAATTAGATATAAGAACTATAAGGTGCATGCATATATTCTTAAAAATAAAAGATGCACAGCAAAAAAACATTTCCTCTAGAATGTTGCATTGAAATTGTCAATGGAAATTATGCGGGCATCATAAACGTGATGACATACATGCTACTATGTATTCAAGGGTGAAGTCAAACAATTTAAGAAAATGCACATAATTGGCCATAACTTGAGGGTAGTCATACATCTCATAACAAAGAATTTTGAAGGTTAGTGAGACTGGAATCCAAAACTACAAAATTCATGTCATTGATTGTAAAAATTCCTTAATTGAAAATTACAGCTCCTCATATAGCTTGTTAAATACATATAATATAGGGGAGAAAAGGAGGAGAAGGCAAAAAGGTCAGGGACATTTATAGTTGGTGTAAGAGAGAGAGAGAGAGAGATTCACCAACACCTTGACTATGAACTAATGCTAAAAAAAATAACATCAAGTCTTTCTACCATTACATGTGTTCGGCTACATAAATCAATATTTTTCTTCATTGTAATGTAAACTGTTGAGATTCATGTTCCATATAAACTGGTGAAATACAAATTGGAACTTCAAACAGGCAACAAAAGTTTCATTCCTGAAATGCAATAGAAACGAAAAATAACAATATGAAATTGTCGAAATCAAAGAAAGCAAGATAAAATAAATAGCTTTCATAATACTAACTAAGAAATTTATCAAAATTATAATATTGAAAGAAAATAAGTAAATTATTCTCGATGAAAAACATGAAATAAGTTTGATATATAAACTAAAAAGCAAAAGCGTGTTATATTATTTATTTGAGGTAAAGTAATTATTTGACATCAATAGTGCATAAATAGGTATGCTTCATAATATAAAGTTTGGGTAAAACTGAGTACATAAAGCAATCACATTAATTATACAAACAATGAATTTTTCACTTATTTATCTAAATTTGATCTATAAAAATCTAGGATCATTCTTGATTATTGCAGGTGGGTTTACTCCTAATCCATGTAAAGATCCATCAGTTAAATAGTCCACCTTAAGAGGTCTTTTATCTTCCGCTACAAAAAGAAGCCATCCATGGTAAAGCGAATGAAGAGTTAGTTGTTAAAGGTGTGAGAACTATAATATGTTTGGATGCTATCTCAAAGGTTTGGTGTTGTATCAAATAAAGAAATACCATTAGGGGTTAGGATTCGGGATTTCAGGGGGCACCGAAGAAATTGTGGTTTTCTCTTGTAGTGTTAGCTCTCAGTCCCGCAAAGGGAAAGAGCTTTGTGGCTGCAACAATGGCTTGCAACTTTCTTGAAATTGTTAACAACAAGAACAGGATGTTTGCCTTCTTATTGATTATTTTGATAGTTAGAATTTTAGTAAATTAACTTTTGCTTCTTTTTTTTTCAAAATTTATAAACCCGGATGAGGAGAAATGGATGGTAAGTTTACTTAAATTGCTAACAATATCTACAATTTCCATATAAAGATAGATATATCTATGCATAACCTAAAAGAGCTATAGATAGATCTTAGTTGAACAATTACATTGATGATTTGTTCTTATCAGTTATCACAAAGCATATGCCTGTAGAGGAGAATAGCTAAACAATATCCCACAAAAGAATAATACATTAGAAAAATCTATTGTTATATGTGACACTACAGGAAAACCCCATATTACCGGCGTACGAAATCCGCCGGAAATCATAGATATTCCGACGGAACTATAAGTTTCCGGCGCACGTTTCGGCGGAAATCCATACGCCGGTTTTGGTCGCGTCGATAAATTATTTCCGGCGCCAATCTTGCGTCGGAAATTTCTCCGGAGCAGTTTCCGACGAACTACCGGCGAAAAAACGGATCGTTATCGACGTTGAAAAACATCTTAATTCCGACGCCATTTCCGCTGCTAATTAGCGTCGCATTATGCGCCGGCCATTACCGGCGGATAAAACGACACAAAGTGTGCGTAGAAACCCCACGAACTCGCTTGCGACGCAAAGTATACGCCGGTAACTACCGGCGGACTGTGCGCCGGTACCTGCGCCAGTAAGTTCCGACATAACAAAGACGACGGTACATACGATACAATTCGTTGTATCGTCTTTTCCGACGAACTTCCGGCGCAAAATCCGCCGGAAAGGTTGACGCAAACTTTACGTCGAGCAAATCCGTCGGTACC
>NW_021462962.1:0-337 GCF_001605985.2 Dendrobium catenatum
TAAGATACTTTTTTTAATGTTTTCTAAAGCAGCTTTTCAGTACAATTTTTTTTCCCGGGGAACATTTTGTACTGAAAAGTATTAAAAAAACCATCCCAAAAGAAGCTTAAATATAGTACACAATTATGTACTTCAATACTCCATGTGTAAAGTTACACACATAGTACATATGTAATAATTTCTCAGCGGCTAGCAATTCATAACAAGAAGAAGAAAAATCATTTCATCTTCGAGTTTTAAATTTGTTGAGAATGTAATGGATTACCTCCTTCATTGCAGCCTTCCGCCCCTCCTTCCAACTCCATAACTCAGCAACTGGATATCTCCCGCTGGGATT
>NW_021462963.1:0-211 GCF_001605985.2 Dendrobium catenatum
AAAATTTTTCATCTTCGTTGGGACAAAAGGTACCCCATATTTTCGTACTCTGAACGATGTATATACGAATGGGATATCGTACATTATGATAAGTTCAAAAAAACTTTGAATTTGTCGGGACGAAAAGGGACCTGTCTAATTCGTACACTATACGGCGTCTGTACGAACAAGACATCGTACAGTACGATCCATTTAGAAAAACTTTGAATTC
>NW_021462964.1:0-240 GCF_001605985.2 Dendrobium catenatum
ACTTAGGCTTAACAACCTAATTACTGGACTCAACATTAGAAAGCATTAATGGTTGATTAATACGATCACATCATCCGAGACGATCGCATGATCGGCCAGGACGATGGCCTGGACGATCTACATCGAACAGCTTGTATTCAGGGCGATAATCAGGACGATTGAAATCATTTTTAATATAATCGGCCAGGACTTTTGTGAGATCGGCCAGGATGATGTAACCAATTTTCTTCTGATCGTCCC
>NW_021462965.1:0-506 GCF_001605985.2 Dendrobium catenatum
GCATATATTATATGTATCAGCTTCATATCTTCTATGTATTGGCTTCATATCTATTGTTTTGAAGCAATCTCCTACAATTCTTGTTGCCGCACCATTAAGCCCATATATCATAATCATTAGTTACAAATAAATTCTAAAATAAACTCTAAGTTGAAATTTAATTAACATATATAATATCAAAATTATAAAATATATATTATATAATTTGATTTTTTTATTTATGAACAAATTGCTGAAAATCAAATAATATCAAAATTATTGCTAATATGATAATAATTGAACAAATACTCTACCGGCTAAATCAAATCAATCAAATGAGATAAAATTAATTCATTTTTAATGATTTATGCAAATAACACATATCACATATTTTAGCATCCCACAATTGGAATTGTATTGAACCATATCTCTACCATGATTATTGACTATAACTTTCATGACTTTTGGACTAATTTGTAGAGTTTTGAAAATATTAATGATTGACATGAAGTAAAAAGAATATATAG
>NW_021462966.1:0-261 GCF_001605985.2 Dendrobium catenatum
TAAGGTCACTAAAGTCAATTTTATTCTAATAATTTTCTTTGAAAAACTTATAAAACAATTTTATCGTCCCATGTTGAATATTCTTTTATAATAAAATTATTTTTTTAATTTTCATTCTTGATGCACTTTATTTGAACCAGATCCTTCTCCTATCTCATTGTATATCTAATTTATATATACATCTTTCACAGTGCTTAATATATAATCTATTATTTAAATTATTGAAAGCTAAATTTTTTATATTGCATATTACTATCTTAG
>NW_021462967.1:0-1356 GCF_001605985.2 Dendrobium catenatum
CTTTATATTATAATTAAAACTTTTTTTTTCAAAATTATTTTGACCTTAATATAAATAGTAAGAAATTTCTTGTTATATTTTACTGGTTTATGCTAAAATGTTTTAAATAATGAAGATAGATTTAATATTACAATTGATATATCTTTAAGAAAATTGATACAAGTGATATGAATCTTGAGAAAATATTTGAATTAAAATTTTTGAAATTAAATTTAAGATTACATAAACTTCAATATCAATTTCAAGATAAAGCAATCGAATATCCCAATGAGATGAACCTAACAAATGCAAAAGTGTTCTAATCTAAACATAAATGAGTCAAAATCTAACATTTTAAGTAAAATTAAAAACTTTAGATATTAATTGGAAGACCAAATGATCTCCATATTTCAACATCATTAAGATACTTAAATGTTTAACGTAAACTTCATAATCAAAGGAATCAATATGAACTGTACGATAAAACTTATAATGTTGTGCAAAGGGTCAAGTTGGAGGTAGTACGCCTTATGACAAATATAAAAGAGAGGGGTCTAACCCCTTAGACTAGACCAAGCTAGTCCAACTTGAGTCATTTCAATAGGTTTTCAACCTAACGAATTAATCATTTTAATTATAAACTCTCAAAATTGAAAATCTATTTGATCCTTCAATTACTCATATAAGTTATTAACTCATATTGTAAGTGCTCGTGTATTCATTATTTTATGCTAAAAATTATGTTAGACAGTGGAGGGAGCTTTTGGCAGCCCGTAAAAAAATGCAACGCTTATTAAATATTATCCTAATTTGACTTCGGAACAAAAATATGGGAAGAAATTAGAAATCTACCTTATGACTTACGGCTTTGCCAATCCTCGAAACTTAACGCGGCTCCTATATTGATTTCACAAACGCAACACAGATACAGCTGCTTATGACCATATTGTTGTAAAATAATTATTTTGCAAAAATATCAGTTTTTATTGTAAACATCAGATGGATTATACCAAGTTTCTTGTAGGCGCCGTGTAATTAAAGTCTCATAGGCTAATCTGATTTTTTCTTTTGATTTGATGCGCTTGGTACGATGGCAATTCAGAAATGAAAGATTTTATATATTGAAGCTTGAATTGGAATGCAATTTTATAATTGTTTTAAAAATAATTTCTGAGATTTTCTTGATAAAATGAGAAGCTCGATAAATATGAAGTACTAAATAATCGGTGTAAGCTTGAGACAGCCATGATTAGATTGACCAACTTATGAACAAGCTCATTTAAGAAGTATTAATATTAAATATAGGTAAAATATATAAAAATTCAAAATAAGTTTAGTAGAAAATTTCTAAAAGTATTTAGAAATTATATTTCTCCT
>NW_021462968.1:0-204 GCF_001605985.2 Dendrobium catenatum
TCGTCCACTTTTACAACAAACAAACCTTTCACTATTTGCTAGCCAACATGAGTTTTAATTCCGACCACTCTTACATTAGTTCTTATGTTTTCAAACAAAAAGTTGAAATCACCAAGCATGTCATTGGTGCCTTTTTGAACTTAAGAACTGAAGGATATAGAGCCCAGACCCTAATGACTGAAACCACTTTCAAATGGTATGATG
>NW_021462969.1:0-201 GCF_001605985.2 Dendrobium catenatum
TGCCACTACTATGCTCCATTTTGAATTAACATCAATGTTCGTTGTATTCACCACCACCAACAATAACAATAACATCAATCATTTGTCCCACAACGTGGGGTCGGCTACATGAATCTTTTTTCGCCACTGTGTGTCTAGTTAAAAGTCAAATTATCATTTAAATCTAATAAAGAAATATTATTTATAATATTTTCTAACCAA
>NW_021462970.1:0-2464 GCF_001605985.2 Dendrobium catenatum
CGAAGAGGAAGATCTCACATGGACATCATGAAAAGAGTGAGATTTAGTTTCAGAACCATCAATACTCTGGAAACCTTTCGAGGAAGCCGTCAGTGCAGATGGGGGAACACACCAAGTAGCAGGAATCGAAGACGATAGATCCATCACGATTAAGGAGAAGAGAATGAACTAAGGCCAATCGGCCTCAAAAAGAAGTAAAATGAGCACCCTAATTCAAATGATAAAAAAAAGATCATGAAACTAAAGTAGAAACCATGAGGATGAACAAGGAAAGATAGAATCACACTCAAAATCACCAGAGCCTGAGTTAGCCATTATGAGAGTCCTTTTATTATTAAATATTTATAGTCATTATGAGCATAATTTTTTTTATTGAAACCCACATAGGGGCCTATGCATTGAATAAATTAAAAGGTTACACAGTCCTTAAGGGGACCTCAACCTCTCTACTTTTTAAAAGATATACAAGCAAAAAAATCCTAAGAGCTCGAGTTCCCCACTATAGAACAATACAAAAGAACCTAGGTACATTCTACGGTGCTCAAGCATGAGCACCCAAAAAAGGAGCAGATCAAAAAATAACAAAAGGCTCCACTCTGCCATCCTCAGAACCAAACCATCAAGCATCTGCCATAAAAAATTCCAGCTAAAACATCTGATAGGAAAAAAAAGGAAATAAAAACAATATGTAAAGGAATTAAAACACATATTACTCAAATAATAAATGATATAAGCATAATTGTCCAACAAATAATAAATCCCAAATAGAATCATAGTAAGAAAGTAACCACCACTGTCCATAATCGGCAACCAATGAATCCAAGAAGAGAGAGACCACTTACAGCTATCCCAACCACAGCAGTCATCAAAATAACCAGTTAGAGAAACATAATGCCCATAGCCACCAAGAGAACCATGCCAACACAAACCATTAAAAAGAATAGTAGGGGAAGAAGAACATTACCCATCAATAATACAACCATCAAATTGCCAGTAGAACCCCAAGAAATCAATATCAAGACAAACACATTCAATATCGGCCCTTACGCAGTAAGGCCAAATACTTAAACCAACCATCCAGAGAATTAAGCAACCACCAACCAAAGAAGAACATCAATGAAGTTATACATGCCCAAGCTAAGAAAGAAGACAGACATGATAATAGAACAACACAACCCCCCAAATAGATCAAAACCCCCAGCAGATGGGAGAGCCTAACAAAATGCATATAAGAAAAAAACACCAAATTACCTACTAAGATAAGACAAATAGATTTTATCCAATTATGAGAGCCCGTTTAAGGGAACTGGTAAATTAGCCTCTAAAAAGTCTAAGAAATAGTCAATCCCAAGCCCAAAATGGGCAAGCCAAATGGTACATGCATTACCTTCCCTAAACACTTGAGAAAAGGTCATATTAAACCATCAAATGTTTAATATCCCTAATAGATAAAAATGTTAGAAATGCAAACTGAATTATAAGTATTATTATTTTATTGAATACTATGAATAGACTCAACCTCAATCCCAATAATAGTAATGTCAAGAGATATACAAATTCTTAGCCCAAAAAGGATAGCATTATAAAGATCTAGATAAAGTTTATCATTATGAAAAGGACCTAAAAAAGCCAGAGGAACATTTCCTCTGTTATCTCTTATTATCCCACCACACCGCAAGATGGTGTCATATCAAAAACACAACATTCCGTTTGTAGCAACCCAAAGATGGTTTAACCTAGGAAACATATCGTGGCTCAAAGTTAGGCAGAAGCTCACCCAACCGAATGCCGAAATTAGGAGCAACATAATAAAAATTCTTGAAACTCTTGATAAATAGAAAATTAATAGAAAATTGGCATAACAGTTTGTCTTAACATTTTTTTATAATCCTCTGATAATCCATTCTAATACCTTTAAAAAGAGATTTATTATTCTCCATTCATAAATACCACATAATAAGAGAAGGGATAATGTTTCTAACATGGCCTTCAGAATTAACAAACTAGGAGTTAAGAAGAACATTAATAGACAAATTTATATTAAAATAGTTTAATTTGAAAAGATCATCAAAATAACACCAAATTTTAACAACTAAAGGACCCGAGACAAAAACATGATGCATGAGCATCCTTAGTCAATTATGTACATAAATCTACGGTTGACTAAATGACATATCAAATTACATCCAAATCTAGTGAAATTTTAATCATAGATATAGAAATACTTATCATTGAAACCCACTGAGTTTGTGCTCCTCAAAACCTCCATATGTTGAAAAATTAATCACTAAACCTAAATACATCTTTAGTATAAGTGATTTGTTTTAAGATTTATCCTAGAAAGATTATGATAAAATTTGTGGCAAACAAACCCTAACATACTTATACAGACGCCATAGAGAAAATAAAAATTTTATTCTAAGTGCTTGAATTTTTAAGAATTTTCAAAGTGTGCATCCAAAAA
>NW_021462971.1:0-346 GCF_001605985.2 Dendrobium catenatum
TGTCTAATAGGTGTAAGTCTTCTATTAACATCCTATACACTTAAGGTTGGGTGATGCCCTCCCTTACACTCTTAAGATTCTACTTCTGTTCGGTCAACGCCAATATGTGCAGCAGAAGTTCCTTCTACCACACACATTGGGGGTCCATTTATTGACCTCAATTTTGTATGAGGTCACTAAGGCTCTTTCAAACTCCAGATCAATCCTAGATCCTACGATCCACTCTAGACTTTAAGATTCTTTCCTAGAGCCAAACCTTAGGGCCTACTCTAGAGCTTAAGATTCTTTCCTAGAGCCAGACTTTAAGGGCTACTCTAGAGCTTAAGATTCTTTTCTAGATCCAAGA
>NW_021462972.1:0-438 GCF_001605985.2 Dendrobium catenatum
CCCTGACGATATTCCATTGAGAGTGCAGTTTGGATCGAAGGCTGTGCTTAGCTCAATTTAGGCTTCCTTTGGAATGATTTGATTACTTTTTTAAAATAATTTTTAGCATAAAAATTTATTAAACTGATTTCTTTTTACTAAAAAATTACTTTAAAAAAATAATAAAAAAACGACCTAAATGAAGTCTTATATGTCAACCCCAAATGCTTACTGTAAAATTTCAATATCCTTCCTATCATATTTTTCAGAATTTATTCGATACATCAAAATTGATATTATATAATATTTTAATATATGAAATATAATCATTATGGGGTATTCAAATACATATACCATTGAACTCCCATTTTAACATTTAAATAATATAAAAATATTACTAATGCTAATTTATCTAAAAGAAATCATCTTTTCATATATGAGATTTTGATAATATTTAGA
>NW_021462973.1:0-475 GCF_001605985.2 Dendrobium catenatum
GTACCGAGCGTGTACCTAGTTGTACCGAGCGGTACAGTGCATGTAACTAGCGGTACTGAGCATGTACCGAGTGGTACCGAGCATTTACATAGCAGTACCGAGCGGTATCATGCATGTACTTAGCAATACCGAGCATGTACCGAGCGTGTACCTAGTTTTACCGAGCTATACCGAGTGGTACAAAGCATGTAACTAGCGGTACCGAGCATGTACCAAGCGGTACCGAGCATTTACATAACGGTACCGAGCGGTATCATGCATGTACTTAGCAATACCGAGCATGTACCTAGTTGTACTGAGCTGATACCTAGTTGTACTGAGCTGTACTTAGTTGTACCGAGCTGTACCGAGCGGTACAGAGCAAGTAACTAGCGGTGCCGAGCGGTATCCAGCATATACATAGCGGTACCGAGTATTTACTTAGAGGTATCGAGCATGCACCTAACGGTACCGAGCATACCTGTTAAGTTGTAAA
>NW_021462974.1:0-270 GCF_001605985.2 Dendrobium catenatum
AATAATTGAAAGGATTAGTCTCGCAAACATCCAATCAGATAAATAAAATATTGGATTTTTAAACCGAGTTTGCATCAATGAGAAACACGTTCTTTTGATTGCATTCGAAGAAAATTTTTATTTTTCTAGGCTTTGGGAGGGTTTTTATAGTGCTTTTTAGAGTAAATTTTTAGTTTAAAAAGAAAATTTTATGCTAGAAAATAACTTTTAAAAACAATAAGAGAACTATCTCAAATGAATCATAAGTAACAGTTTTATTGCGTTAAAATA
>NW_021462975.1:0-455 GCF_001605985.2 Dendrobium catenatum
AAAGAGCAAAAATAATTCTTCCAAAAAGTGTTAGGAAAAAATGATAATTAAAATAATAATATTTAGAATCATCAAAATTATACAAGTTGCAAGAATGTAAAATATGCAAATAACAACTTTCTTAACAATCTCTCCCTTTTTTATGATGAAAAAATAATTATTATTTCTATAATTTTCAAATTCTTAACGTTCTCCTAAACTCCCCCTGAATTGATAAGCATGTGAGAGTAAGGGAATTTGAACTAAAAAAGATTTTATTTTTAAAATTTTTAACACACAGAGAATATAACATATGATTACTAGAATATAAAGCACGAAAACGATAAAACAGTGATAAAATAAATGAAATGGAGATAGTTACGAAACAATATTTCTCTCCCTTTTTGACAATAGCAAAAAGAGAAGAAGAAAAAAGAACAAAAAAAAACAGAAATGTAAGAAGTCATAATAATCCT
>NW_021462976.1:0-349 GCF_001605985.2 Dendrobium catenatum
CTACAAACTCATCTGCCTTCCAAAATTTATCCCGAAACTTATTCCGTTAAAACTCCCTCGCCGAAGAAAAAGCATGAGCGGGCTGAGGACGTGGCCGAATTTTCGAAGCCCACACGCCGCAACCTATGCTCCATAACTCTCTCTCTCTCATAGTTTTTAAAGAATAACATGTTAACTTCATTCCTCTGTAATTCGCACAATCTTGTTCATCACTTATATTCTCAAAAATAGAAATCAACTCTCATTCTCCACTCATATAGCAACTTTTTAGTCTTCAAAATAATATTAAAAAGTTTATTAAGCCAAAAAATTCCTTCGTATCCTAAGCATTTCCACGCCTCTAGTAAAA
>NW_021462977.1:0-262 GCF_001605985.2 Dendrobium catenatum
AAATAATTCAAATAGACTTTGGTGGTTTGGATACATATATCAATGTGTACAAAATGCATCCATTAGATATATGATAAAATTAATGCCAGATGATTAGGAAGGAGAAGGGTGTAGATTTAAAGTCACGTGGATAAAAGTTATTCAAGGATAATGCAATAAAAAATTTGGGTCCAAATTTGGGAGAGGGACCCAAATTTTTTATCACAAAAAACAAAAATGGCTTCATATATAAAAGAAGACACAAAATACCCAAAAAGAAGAG
>NW_021462978.1:0-211 GCF_001605985.2 Dendrobium catenatum
TGAATGGACTCTAGATGATAGGGATTTAGCACAATTGAATGCAAAATCATTAAACTGTTTTTCCTGAGATTTAAATTCTGAAGATTGTATGTTAGTTTTCACGTTCACTACTGGTAAGGAAATTTGGGATAAATTACACACCATATATGAAGGCACTAGTAAAATTAAGCAATTCAAGTTGAATATTTTAATGCATGATTATGAACTATTT
>NW_021462979.1:0-7383 GCF_001605985.2 Dendrobium catenatum
GGTTCCTAAATTTGACAGTTGTTGATTCTTGCAGGATCGCTCGCACCAAAGACCTCGTGAGAAGCATATGTTTCTTGGACAAATGGAGGCTCGTAGCTTATAATTGCTTAAACATGCTGCTTAATAAATTCTTGAAATGCATGTGTTGATCATCATTATTTTCTATCTTTTGTGCTTATTTCTTTTTAGTTATTTTTGTTTTTGCTTTCCTTTTCTTTATGATGATTTTCCTAGTTCTTACATTTTGGAGATTTATAGCCAATGATTAGCATCTCTAAATCGGTTAAAGGGAGAAACACCGTTGATGGTCTCCCTCCCTTTAACCTCTTTTAGTGGTATAATTTTTCTTTTTTAAACAAAAGTCTATCTCAAATTAACAACTAGTTTTTGAAATTAAGATCTTTTATATCTCGCTATAGTGATTTACCTTATATTTATTATATCCAAAGCTTTTATATATCTTTCAAGTTAAATGAAATCTTGTCATTGCACTTATCATATAATTGCTAAATTATGCTTTGTGATCTATTCTTCCTTATATTAGAGAGTGAGTTTTTCTTCTCTAATATCTGGAAGATCTATTCACAACTAATTATATTTTAAGAGTTGTTATAAAAGGGATCTAGCTTGCATGAACAAGAAAAAGAAAAAGGTCAATGATGCCAAAAATAAAAAGATGCGCAATGACACCAAATTGAAAAATCTATAAACATAAAAGTGTAACAAAAAAAACAAAATATGCGCAAAGAGCGTCATTCAAATTGATAAAAGGCATAAAATGAGCCAACATAAGACAAGCTTACCCCACTTTCAAACTTTTAAAATTTTGGAAGAATTCATGAATTACTTGATATTTTCAAAGGCTTGATTTCAAATTCCATGATTGAGACAAATTGCTTTGGTATATTATTTTATAAGATATTTTTTTGTAGCCAAGTTTTGAATGAATCTTCTTTTTACCCAATTTCTTTATTCTGAGTTAGGAAATTTGTTTTCAAAAGACAATTTGTGCCCTGAAAGAAGTCCAAGCTAGGGTTAACAGGATTGGATATTCTTCCATTTTCATATTTTGACATTGTTAACTCAATGATCTTTCGAATCTTTAAAATTTAATTATTTGGAAAATTTTTCATATGCCACTTTGTAAAAATTTAAATTAAAAAAAAATATTTTGTTTGTTTTTATCTTTTTTTATTGTTGATGTTTTTAGATTGGATTTATTGTTTGTGTACTCTCTCTGATCATCTCCATCTTTCCTTAGTTTTTCAAATTTTGTCACATCGTCCTGGCCGATATTTTTATTGGCCTAGATGATTGGACTATCTCTATTCAAAATCCATCTGCTATATGTTTCTGACTTTGTTGAAATTCATCGTCCTGGACGATACAACATCATCCTGGACGATCTGATCAAACTCTGTTATAATCATCTTGATTGTCTTGGACGATAAAATGTTCATTCTGATCGATAACCTTATGAAAATTGTCCTGGTCGATACACCTGATCGTCCTGACGATCCACGTGTCAATACGTTTTTAAGTCATTAAAATTGCTCGGGATGATCCATATTTGGACAATCATCCCGAACAATCAACTGTTTGGCCTGACCGATACATGTGGCACAAGCTTTAAAACATTTTAAATTCGATCGGTATGATTAATTATTAAGAATCATCCTGGATAATCCACCCAATCGGCTCGGACGATCGGGTTTTTTCAATGGTCATTTGGCTTGACTCCTCGGGACGATCGCCTGAGTCTAATCTTCTTGGCCGATATCTGATCGGCACGGACGATCATACCACCTTTTTGACCAATCGGCCTGTACGTAATAATTGAAAAATATCATCTTGGATGATTCTACAATCGTCCTGGACGATCTGGCCATTCCTTTAAATTCAGGCCTCCAGCCACTGGTTTTCTCACAAATCTTTCCTTCCCTTAATCATTTGCTTACTATTTTCTTAATATGACTGGAGGAAAGTGTGTTCGTCAGGCGTCGGGAAGATCCTCGAGGGCCACTATGGACCCTTATTTTCAGGAAGCGAAAGATCATGCTGCTTACCACAGTTACAAAGAATGCGGCATTACTCTTTCAAGAACGATCAATCCTGCCTACCTTTCTTATCCGGTTCTAGACCTTTTTACCCATACCTCGCTCTGCTTTATTCTTACCCTGGACATACCCTTTTGCTCTGAGCATCTATTTGAATTTTTCGCAAACCTCCGCATGAATAATTCCTACACTTCCCTCACCTCCTATGTGAATCGACGCCCTACCGAGATCACATATCAAGGTTGTGCTGAACTTTTGCAGCAATCCACCACCGGGGATAAGCTGCATACAATTGTCTCTGATCCTGACTTTAACTGGTTCATTTCAAATCATTTTTTATGCCACACCAACTCACCCTTTAATGTTGGAGAGACTAGCTCTTTAGTCAAAGATGTTAGGACAATCCAACATGCCCTTCACACTTCCATCATTCCAAAAGCTGGAGACCGAGTACACATCACCCCACTGCTTTCACTTACTACCTTTTACATTCGGGCCCATCAAGATTTTAATGCCACTGACCTGATTATTTGGTACATCGTTCATTTGACAACAATCTGCGATCCAGGTCATAGGAGAAAACCCAACCTTGCTTTAGGACACCTCATAGCATATATTCTTGAAACCAAATACCAACTTCAATATCCTACTCATCCCGACCTTCAGCCTCCCTACTACTCAAATAGTTCTTTCAATGTCCTTCACAGTACTCATCTCCACCCAGGAGATGAGGAAGCTTGGGGGCCCGAAGAGGAAGAGGCTCCTGCTCCCATTCCTGAACCTGTTCCTCTCCGCCAGTAGTCTCAGCTGGATCAGTTGGTGGAGAGATTTGATCAGTTTGAGACCCGTTTCGATGCTTATGTTACACAACAGTAGCAACAGCATGACCAGGACATGGCCTTTTTTGGGACACAATTTGTTACGCTCTCTAGTTACTTTCAATAGCCACCACCACCTCCGCCTCCAACTAATGATTAGGATCCCTCATTTTTCTAGTTTTAGAGTCTATTTTCTGTAGTTTATTTTTTCTGCATTGTGTTTTTTTTTAGTTATAGTTGCTTTAGTTTGTTTTTTAGTTTCCTCCTCCTTTTTGAGAAGTCAAAAGGGGGAGAAGTATGGTTGTACTTGTTCTTTTCTAAAAAATTTAAAGCTTTTCTATGTTTTGTATTGTTGTTTTGGAATTAATCGTCGGAGCGTTTTGCCATCATCAAAAAGGGTGAGATTGTTGCAAATTTGTTTTCATGAATTATGTTTTGATGATTAGCAAACACTCTTGTTTCTCTATGACTTCCTTTTCTACTTACATTTCATGGCCACAAGATCGGATAGAAATCAGAACCAGCTCAAGATTGGGTAGACTAGCTCTGAGTCAGTCTGTAATTTTCTTTTTCCCTTTCTTGAGTCAATTGTAACCTTTGAAGTGCTCTGATGCTAAGTAACCCTACACACACACTTGAGTTATTTTTCTATAAGATTTAGAATTTCTATTTTTACTCACATTATCCCGGATGATATTTAAATCGTCCTGGACGATCGGGTTCAAAATAAAAATCCTGATCAGGATATAGTGGTAAGGCAGCCGTCATTAGCCGATCAGCCAGGACGATACATGTATTGTCAGGACGATATACTTAAAATAGAAAGAATCAGCCACCATGATCTATTTAGGCAATCTTTATTTTTTTGGAAATTGGTCAGGACGATCGTGTATCGACCTAGACGATTTGATACAATTATGTCTAAATTGATCAGGCAATTAAGGAAAGCAATTAAGATGATTGATATGATCATCGGCCTGGACCATTGCAAGATCGGCCTGGATGATCGCAAGATCGGCCTTGGACGATCGCAAGATCGGCCTGGACGATCGAAAGATCGGCCTGGACGATCGCAAGATCGGCCGGGAAGATCCATTCAAAAACCTTAAGTTGCTCCTGGATGATAAATATCGAACAACTTAAATTCTGGAGGATGGTCTGGCCAATCAGAATCGGCCAGCTCAAATTTTGGGGGATGCTCTGGAAAATTTTCCTCTGATTTGAACTAATCATCCTGGATTATCGTGACATCGGCTTGGACGATCAAGCTATTTTGGAATCGTCCAAAACTCTTTTTAGAGCGATTCTCTGGCTGATAGTCTATGATTTGAACTAATTATACAGGATGATTCATGATCATCCTGGATGATAGGAACAACTTTCTTCTGTTTGTCCCAGATCGTCCCGGCTGATTAGGCTCAAATTGCACTGATCGTGCAGAATGATATTACTATCGTCCTGAACGATAATGTCGGCAACTTGCAATTAATGAGTTATTTTAAATCTCTTCTATTTAAGGGCTAGTATTCAACATTTTTGAACAATCTTTTGCAGCTGTCTTGACCTGAGAAAGCCTAGGGGAGAGAGAGAGGGAGAGAGAGAGAGGATCTTGTGAGGGGGAGCTTATGAGGGAGATTCATAACGGTTTCTCCAAGCATCATTCCGCTTCTTCTTCCACTAGAGTCTCTTATCCTTGGAAGGGTTGGGAGAGGTAACCTTCAGCGATTGATCGAGGTTCTTTGCCAGCTTCAGGAGGAAGCAAAAAGAGATGGTTACTCTGCCTTGCCGGGGTGGCAAAAAAGAGGTTTTTGTAAGGGCTTCTCCGTCTTGCTGTGGGAGCAAAAGGAGAGTCACTTTGGTAGTGCAATACTCAGAGGGTGCCTCCGGGGAGTGGACATAGGTCGAGTTGACCGAACCACTATAAACCCTTGTGTTCTTTTTCTTGCTTCTGCACTTAATTTTTCCGCACTTATTTTTCCTGTAGTGATTTTGGTTTAAGCTTTGTTGGTCTTTGGTTTAAAGATTTTTTAAAAATACCAATTCACCCCCCCCCCCTCTTGGTTAGCCTTGGGCCAGTTCATAAGGGCCTAACATCCCTAACAAACTTTCAAGTTGTATCTGAGCACTTTCAACAACTTTACATTATAATCCTTCATCTTGCTTTCCAACTTACTCAACCTCATCACTGTGGATAAGAATTACCCATACCCATCTTTTTGGAACTAAATATGTGGATTAATATGTTTAGCATACATTAAAGTTCTTTCATCATAGAAAAGAAAAAAATAATATGACACTCTCTATAGAGTTTAGCAAATTCTATGTAAGGTTGTTGCCATAAAATTCTATTATGTTTGTTAACTTATAAAAAAAAGAAAGTCAAAACACATGCTTGAAGTAATTTGAAAGCATGTATATCTCTATCTTCTAAAGCTATTTACAAGCTCTTCTTTGTAGGCACTTGTACTTAAAAGTTCTAATTTAAAAGTAGTAAGCTATGAAATTATTATTGACGAACTTGATACACCTGGATGTCTATAAGAAATAAACATCAGTGAAGGCTATAGATCTTTTGTAAAGTGGTATCACTATAATTTATTATTTGTTTTTTATAAACATAAAGGGTGACTAAGAGAATTTAAATTTGAATTCACACCCATATAGACCCCACAATGAAAATTTAAAGAGAGAGAGAGAGAGAGAGAGAGAGAGAGAGAGAGAGAGAGAGAGAGAGAGAGAGATGCTTAAGTATTATAGTACAAATTGAGTCAACATTAAATGCTTAAATTTACTTCATCCTTTTACATAATTACACACCAATTTAGGAAGTTATTCACTTACTTGTGCTAAGTAGCAATCATATATAATAAGTCAACTAATGTGTCTTACCATGAAATAATCATCATTGTAAAGTCTCTAAAGTGTTCCAACATTCCATTTAGTGAATGATGAAAGTTTGTGAGGGTTGTTAAGCCGTTATGAAGTAGCCCAAGGCTAACCGCTAATGTTGTCAAACCATAGAATAATGCAAAAATTAAATACAGAAAAGTAACTTGAAAGAACACACGAGATTTATAACTGTTCTGTCAACTAGACATACATCCACTTTGAAGAAACCTCCTTTCAAGGTATTGCACTAAAAGGGATGTCTCTCCTTTTGCCTCCACAGTAAGGTGGAGAAGCCCTTAAAAAATCTTTCACCGATCCAATGAGGTTGAGTACCTTGAATCCTTTTACTCCCTCCTGTAGTAGGAAGAGAACCTTAGAATCCTTTTACTCCATCCTAGAGTAGGCAGAGAACCTTGGAATCCATTTTCACTCTCCCGATGAAGGGAGAGAACCTAGATATAATACGAATGAAGATCTCCCGCAAATCCCCTAAGGAACACGAGAAGCAACTTAAAAAATATTATAAACACGTTTCTTGGAGGAAGCTTTGTTAATCCCTCATAACTCCCCCTCACAAGCATCTCTCTCTCTCTCTCTCTCTCTCTCACACACACACAAGCTATCCCACTTCCTTCTCTAAGCTCTCTCTCAGATCTTCTCTATAGTAAAATATTATCTTAAGTGATAATAAGAGAGCTTAAATATAGAGCCTTAAAAGTAGCCCTAATTTTAAACTTATCAGCAAAGATCATTCAGTACGATCGATAGATTATCCAATATGATTAGCAGAAAATAGCCCTTTCAGCTAGTAAGATCAGCTTTTCTCTATACAATCAAGGATAGATCATCCTAGATGATTAGTTTAAGATACTATATTGATTATTTAATATGACATGGGATGATGGCTAAAATCTACATATCATCCTGCAACCCTTTTAGGACATCGGGTATAGTCTCTTAGACAATTAAAAAATATTATGGTTTTTGTCTTGGACGGTAGAGGATTATCCCATGAAATATAATAGATCGTCTAGTATAATATAAGCAGATCTTCTTATATGATATGATCGAGCAATCTAACCATAATTATTCCCTTATTCACTGGATCAATTTAGCCATAATATTCATACATCATCTAGGATTATGTATATCATCCTGTACGATTAGAATAAAATTTGAAAATTAAAATATTAGCTAAATTATGATTGGAAGCTATTTTTCATAACATGAACTTGTCGACCTATAAGATCCTGAATCATCCAATACAATTAGTTAAGCAATCTTAATTACTAAGGACACCCTAATTAGGATATCTATTTTTAACTCATTATCAAGTACGATTGAAATTGTCCCCTATAATTAGGTCAAAAGATAAAAAATTCTCTAACTCAATAAATCAGTCCTCATAAGTGTGTGTGTGCAAGTTTGCTTAACTTGGGGTCCACCAAATAAATGAGTTGACTCAAGAAACATACAAAGCACATTAAAATTTAAATTATAGATAGACTCAGCACTTGTCTACCCAATTTTGAGTTGATTGGTGTTGCAAGTGAACTTATGGAACTGAAAAGTTAGTGAGCATGGTAAGTAAAAAAAGATTAAAAAAAATAGTAGTGGTA
>NW_021462980.1:0-235 GCF_001605985.2 Dendrobium catenatum
CTATTTTGATATTGAATCCATTATAGAATATTGTGTCAGTTTCTCGAGATTGTACTTTATTCTTAATGCAATATTTGATTACAAAATAGGAGAAATCAAAATCTGGTGGTGATACACAATTTTTCTCACCAAGGTTTTTCTGCTTTGAGGGCCGATTTTGTGTATCACCACGCAGATTTTGATTTCTCCTATATATTTTGAAATAAGTTCATCAATTCACAATATGCCTATGAGA
>NW_021462981.1:0-715 GCF_001605985.2 Dendrobium catenatum
AATAAAGATGTAGATTCTATATTTTTTGTCATGGTATCTGATGAGCCATAGTTGTAAGTCTTCGTCTCTCTTGAAAATCTTGCGAGGATCCAACGATCGTGATTCCACCTCTTTCACTTTCTTGAGCGCTTGGATTGAGAACTAATTTACTTTGCCTTGTTGATCTAGTGCTTGGATTGCTTGCTTCCTATTTGAGTGATCTCGTAAAGTTCCTTCTATTGTGCTTTGCCCTCGCAATGATGCTGTTCACTTGATGCTTCATGATACATGCTAGACCCATCACCTGCACAATTGTTGCCGCTCTCTTTGCCTACGCGAGCATTCTATGCCCACTCAGGTAAGCTCATTCGGCCTGCGTGCGGTGGGTTGCATGACTCTCAATGCTTATCGCGAGGCTCACTTGCCCACACATGCACTATTGCTTGCAGCCACTTGCACATTGCACATAATGTCTTCATCTTAATTTCTTGTTCGATTATCCACAAGGGTCCCATGAATTTTCGTGAATTCATGGAGATCCGATGAAGATCTCATATCGTGATGATTATCCCACCTTTTATCTCGACAACAGTTAGCCCAATGTCAATCTTGTAATTGTTCCCATTTTTTGGATAACTGATGTGAAACGTACATGCGATGATGGAGTTACTTTAGGAAATTATAGAGAGCAATTTGAATAAAGTAATCCAAATTAAAGTTATCATTTGTAATAAAA
>NW_021462982.1:0-210 GCF_001605985.2 Dendrobium catenatum
TGATTCACCAAAAAAAAAAAAAATTACAGCTAGTTTCAGAAGAGAAGAAAAAAATCCCATCTTTGAGGACATAAATCAAAGAAAAACATGCAAATCAACAAAAAATATCAACTTGTTCAACAACCAATACATGAAAAGAATAGGAAACTACAAACCTCAACCCGATTTCCAACCAGAAGCCCTTTCCTTGGCACTTTTCTTCTCCTTCCC
>NW_021462983.1:0-235 GCF_001605985.2 Dendrobium catenatum
GTAGATGTATTTATTTACATATTGAAATTGACTTCAGGTTATTGCATTTACTGAAGTCTTTCTACATCTACCCATAAGTGGCATGTTATACATACATCTGTATTCGTAGAAAGATTGTATGTATTGCAGATCTTTAGTCATCGTCATGAATAAATTGTAGCTTATAGGATTAATCTTATTCTTCACTTTTACTTATAGGAGATTGATGTATCTAATTGATGGACCTTCATATTTT
>NW_021462984.1:0-639 GCF_001605985.2 Dendrobium catenatum
TATGATTACTGAATTATGCTCCTTTCATAAAAACCATAAAATGAATATATGAATAATGTATTTAATGTGCCTCTAAGCCAAACTAAACTAATTAAGTAGAGCAACTAAAATAAAAGAATCAACAAAATAAATATGAATTTTGAATATACTGAAGCTAGACTTTGGAAGCTATGGGACCATTAATAAACTTGTGATTCAGGGTCTCAATATGAAAATAACATAGTCATTTAGAAACAAAATAAATACCCTTAATATAATGGAAATGATATTGGAAAGATCATCCAATCTTTTTAAAATCCAAATCTTCTTTAGAAATTTTACAACAACATTTAGATCAAGACATCCAATGGAAGTTTTTGTTATTAGAGGTAGAATCCTATATTTTATCACTCTATATTCTCTTCCTTGAATATTTTCGCTTGTTTCTTAATTATTATTTATTAATAAAACCCAATGCTGTCCATAAAAACATTTTGAATCCAACTTCAATGGTATGAACTAAACTGGCTCCAAAAAAGATATCGAGAATGGAAATCCAAATATAGTAGTTACTAAAGCCTTTGTTTGCGACAGCTTTCATAGTGCTTTTTAAAGTAATTTTTAAGTACTAAAAAGCTGCTTTAGAAAATAGTAAAAAAG
>NW_021462985.1:0-312 GCF_001605985.2 Dendrobium catenatum
TAATTGGCTCACTCATTGCTTACGATTAAGGGGTGAATCAAAGAAAGCTTGATGTAGGTGAGAAAAAAGAAGGAGAAAACAGTGGCACTGAAGGCACACAAATCTGACTGTGATTCTTCTGGGTTTTAGAGCGATGACATTGCCTTTATCACAAGGCAATTCAAAAGCTTTCTAAGGAAGAAACAAAAGCATCATCAAAATTGGAGAAAAGGTAAGGATAACATATATTCTAAAGGATCATCTGATGTGATTTGTTATGAATGCAGGAAGCCCGAACACGTGAAAGTTGATTGCCCTACACTTAAGATGCAC
>NW_021462986.1:0-216 GCF_001605985.2 Dendrobium catenatum
CTTTGCCTAGAGATTTGAGATTTTCTAAAAATCACCAAAGAGAATTGATTATAGGTGAACCTAGTGAGGGTGTTAGAACTAGGCGTGGATTAATCAAGGAAGTCAACCATTCAGCCTTTATTTCAACTATAGAACCCACTAATATTGATCAAACACTTTCAGATGAATTTTGGATTTTGGCCATGCAAGAAGAGTTGAATCATTTTGTAAGAAATA
>NW_021462987.1:0-214 GCF_001605985.2 Dendrobium catenatum
TCCAAATTTTGCTCATGTGCATGGAAGGTGTCCATTCGGTTTCTTCATGTTCACGTTTTGTTCTGTTCTTTTTTATCTTTTCAGTAACTCTTAAGCCTCCAGTTGTCTTCTTCTATTTTACGTTATCTGTTCCTGTATATTCAGACTTAGTGACTTACTGTGGTTTCTTTTCAAATATTGCTTCACTTATCTACTTGATTAATTTGAAATACTA
>NW_021462988.1:0-516 GCF_001605985.2 Dendrobium catenatum
TATATGAAGGAATCTCAATGTCTTAAACCAAATAAGATGCTAAAGAAGATTGATATAGATTTATTAAAGTTTCATCGCTCATCACTCGAGAGTATATCTTCCTTCAATAATTTAGTTTCAAACATTTTGCAATATGATGATATTTTATCAATTAATTTTTCAAGAGTTTTAAAACCAATGTTAATTTAAAATTTTGAATATTTGATAAGATAATCAAATATCAGTATAGTCTATTTGAACCTCAAAAGAAATCAGTATCATTTATGATTGGATAGTGGCTCAAATATATTAGTTGTTTCATTGAGTGCAAGACCTTAACGAAAGGTTCAATTTGAATGTATCACATATCAAGTCAATTTCAAATCGAATTAGATTTGAATCCATTTCGAATTTAGGTTCAATATTATTCGTTCAAATTTAATTTAAAATTGATTTCATGTTTGAATCATGGTTCAAATCAATTTTCAATTTTTTAGTCCAAGCCTTTTGTTGTCCACTGAAAATTTCGGCAGCCTC
>NW_021462989.1:0-286 GCF_001605985.2 Dendrobium catenatum
TAGGAGAGAAATAATGGGACTTACCTTCTATGAACCTCCGAAAGAGCACCGCTCATGGGATTCGAACGCAAAAGGTACGGCCGCACTATCCCGTAGGATAAAATGATCGTAGGCTTTTACACTCGGCACGAACAGGTCAATGGAAGGGCAGATTAGATCGTGCTTATGGCTAACCATTGAGGATAGCGGCTTTCACCAGCGCACCCTGATGGGTAGTAATATATACGACCTGATCAAAATGGGTTTCCCCCACCTGATACAATAGCTCAAGTGGGGTTTATTAGAT
>NW_021462990.1:0-303 GCF_001605985.2 Dendrobium catenatum
ACATTTTGTCATATTTGAAGTAGATGTTTATCTCTAACTACATAAAATTAAATGATGACTTTGATAGATTGATAGAGTTTCATTAATTTTAAAAACATATTTCCTACTTCAAGCAAGCAATTAATCTTTTGAAAACAATACATTAGTTAAAATATATTCAAAATAGCAATAATAAATGAACAAGCTAGACAATGTGAGACTAATCACATTGCTTGGGAAAAGTGAAAGAAAGTCATATAAGAAAAGTTTAGGCTTTTAATGTATACTAATGATCATCAAATCATAAAATTAAAGAGATGCCTA
>NW_021462991.1:0-202 GCF_001605985.2 Dendrobium catenatum
TTTGTTAATGGGATCGTTACTACATCGTATTCTTTAACAGGCTGGGAACTCTGGGATACTAATCAACTCTTGGGTTGTTTTAAACTTTGGTATCCCCTGCATCTCAACGGTTTCAAAATAGGAAATAGTGAGTTTCATTTCAATTATAATATGGTTTATTTAAACAAATATGCTGTTAATAAAGATCCTTTTTCTCTTGATC
>NW_021462992.1:0-258 GCF_001605985.2 Dendrobium catenatum
TTTGAAGGTTCAAATATAAGTCAAGCTTATAAAATTAATTTTTGCTAGAGAAAATAGCAGGTTGATTTCTTTTAAAAAAGAAATTTATCTCTATCTTCCTTAAATTATAATTAAAACTTCATTGTGGTTGACTCCTCTAAACACTTAAAGAATAAGACCTATGGTTATCAATGCTAAAATGAAAAGTGTGTTCCCTCCCTCCCTCCACTTGGGTGGATTATGACTTTAGATGAAGATATATCTAATCTCATTTCCTTT
>NW_021462993.1:0-265 GCF_001605985.2 Dendrobium catenatum
TGGATGATCGCAGGATCAGCCAGGACGATATAGTCAAAAACCTTAAGTTACTTCAGAACGATAAATATCGGCCAGCTCAAAAATAGGGCGATACTCAGGACAATTTGCCTCTGATTTGAACAGATCGGCCAGGACGATCGAGCCTGGATGATCAAGCCAAAATTCAATCGTCCAGAAGTGTATCCAGGGCGATACTCTGGCCGATCTTCTGAGTTTGTACTGATCGGCCAGGCCTATGTCCATATCGGCCTGGATGATAAAGTCG
>NW_021462994.1:0-315 GCF_001605985.2 Dendrobium catenatum
TTATCTTTTTGAAATTGACTCATTTGCATTATTTTATCATGCATAAAGGTGCCCAATTTAATTATATATGTAGAAAGGTTTTACATTACTTCGGTCATATATAGAGTTAAGAGTATGATGGAGAAAATAGTTAAGCAATATAAAGCAAATGATCTCATGGTTAAGGGTCATAGATCCCTCTTTAGTTAGTTCTTCAAATCTCCTGAATCATAGCTGCTAGGAATTTGATCCATTAACTTTATTAAAAATTATTGATGGTGATGAGAATGAGAGATATCTATTATATTTAATATTGGAGGGAAGAATGCATCATTT
>NW_021462995.1:0-560 GCF_001605985.2 Dendrobium catenatum
AAAACTCATAATGCCCGTACCGAGTACTGAAAGCTGTATTCACCACATCAACCTCCTTCACCTTCACCTGATAGTATCCGGATCTCAAATCAATCTTCGAAAATACCGAAGAACCAGAAAGTTGATCAAACAAGACGTCAATCCGAGGCAAAGGATACTTGTTCTTGATAGTGACTTTGTTCAAATCTTTATAATCAACACACATACGAAGTGTCCCGTCCTTCTTCTTCTTCACAAACAAAACAGGTGCTCCCCAGGGAGAAACACTAGGACGGACAAAACCTCTGTCTACCAACTTCTGATGTTGAACTTTCAACTCAGAAAGTTCTTTCGGTGCCATTCTGTACGGAGCTTTTGATATCGGAGCGGTACCCGGAAAAATATCGATAGAGAACTCCAGATCTCTATCCGGAGGTAAACCAACCAACTCCTCAGGAAAAACATCAGCAACGTCCCATACCACTGGGATCTCAGAAACAGAACCAACCTCCAGGTTCAGATCCCGCACCGAAGCCAAAAAAATTGGGCATCCCTTCTTCCACATTCTGCTCACCTCCAAC
>NW_021462996.1:0-1055 GCF_001605985.2 Dendrobium catenatum
TCCTCTGCCATTATTAATCTGGAACAGAGAGATGCAGTTTATTTCAGCATTATCTGCAGTTGACAAAACAGATTTAGGAAATAACTCATATATTTATAAATTGGTGACATTTCCTTAGGCCCAAAAAAGCATGGAATAGGCATATGTAACCCATAAATTCGGGACGTGCATTTGGGTCCTCTTTCCAGCAAGAAGTTAAAATAACTGCTACACATAACGCTGGTTAAAACAAAACTGGAATAGGCATATCTAACCCATGTCAAGTAATTCTGATACGACATTGTCAGCTGATAAATTGGCCCCCCATCGTTCTGATTACTTCAAAAGAAAACAGAATCACGCAAGTTTCAGCATCAGTAGCTAGTGACATTTCCTTAAGGCATACTAACACATAACAAATCTGAAATCACGCAAGTTTAAAATAATCTAACAACCATATGTCATACGACATTGTCAGCTGATAAATAAACAGCAAATGCAGCTATAAATGTGATGGAACTTCTTTACTGTCAATCAGAAAAAATATATTTGTTGTTGGTGAGTATTAGGAATCGTCAAGTAGTATGGTAGGAAGAGTGAAGTTTCTATTTATAAATGAAATAACTCATATATTTATAAATTGGTGAGTATAAAGTTATTTGTGGAAATGCAAGTGGATGGCATTCAACCCAATGTAGAATTATATCTACTTGAGTATGAAATTGGAAAGAATATTGCAGTTTGATATGAAATTGTATATGAACAAAGAATTTACAGTTTTAATACTCACCAACAACAAATCTAAAAGCATTTACAAAGAACAAAGTATATTGCAGTTTGATAACTTTAGTTTTAAATTTAGTCATTTTTTTATATGAAATTGGAAAATTAAAAAAAACTTATGATCAAATGAATATCTCCACAATGAATAACAAAGAAAAGCAGTTAACAATAAATAAAAGTTTGCTAAAATCTAGAAGTAGCAAGAAAGTCTGTGATCAAATGAAATCTATGAAAAGAATAAAATTTATACCACAAGGAAAGCATCTAGATTGTATCAAACGTGACCACATCTT
>NW_021462997.1:0-683 GCF_001605985.2 Dendrobium catenatum
AAATTCTTTTTATTGTCTATGTTATAATACTTCTTCAATTATATCAATCTCTATGATTTCTTTAATGACTTAATTTTATTTTCATATCTTATTTCAATCACTTTCAAGATTAAATTATAAATTGAATTTCATACTTCTACTTACATTTATATCTTTCTTTTCTTCTTCACTTTTTGTTGTTGTCAAAAAGGGGGAGAAATTGTTTATTATTTTTTGTTTTATTTTATTTTTTATTTTATTTTTGGGTTTTGGTTGTTCTTTTAATAGTTGAATGTGTGTTTTGATTGTTTCTTCAAAATTAAAAACAAATTTTTTTTATATGCCTCCTTATATTTCATGTATTCATCAATTTAGGGGGAGTTTAAGGGAAATATTTAAAATTGGAATTCCTATAAACAATAATTGTTTTGTCATCATCAAAAAGGGGGAGATTGTTAAGAGAGTTGCTATTTTGCATGTTTACAATTATTATTATTTTACATATATCTCCTAACACTATTTGGAACATTTATTTCTTACTCTAGTGTGTACTAACATTTTAAGAAAATCAACTCCAAGATATTGTAGACTTGTAATCAAATTCAACATGTTTTCATAATTTTTAATATGAGAGGGAGTGATTGTAATTGAGTAAAAAAAAAAAAATTCAAAATCACAATATACACACTTAGGGAATTTTTTTT
>NW_021462998.1:0-234 GCF_001605985.2 Dendrobium catenatum
TGGGGGAAATTAGGGCAAAACCGAAATTGTGGAACCATAGGGCGTATCAAATTCCACCACGGAAGAAAAGCGAACAACACATTTTTGAAATAAAAAGATCAAAATAAAACGACGAGCTCAAATACAGCAAGAAATTGCTATGAAATAGTTAAATAAAAACAGATCAAACAGAGCTTCTTGACAGTCATACTACATTCAGAAACCCAGTAAAACCCTTGTCTTGTGGCATGAAGC
>NW_021462999.1:0-214 GCF_001605985.2 Dendrobium catenatum
TCCAAACATGTAACATACTAGTTAATTGAATCAAGCCAAATTGAATACTACATATAAATGATAGAAGGCAAAAATCCAAACTTTTTTTATATACATTCATCCATTAATTAGGCCTTATTATATTTTTCATATTAATAATTAAATAACATACCATAATTCTTGAGATTTGAATTTATAAATTAAAATCATAATAAATTATTAAATATTATATTAC
>NW_021463000.1:0-362 GCF_001605985.2 Dendrobium catenatum
TGGAAGCTTTAGTGCATTAATTGGGTGACCAAATGATATCCAAATATAACATGCTTATAGTCAAATCAAGCGAATCGACAAGACAAATCCAACAAGCCCATGATTGCTTAATTCTAACATCATTAAGGCACTAAAATGCTTAGCAAATGCTTCATGATCAAGGGAATCAATATGGTTCGTTCGATGAAGAACTACGAATTTGTCTCAAATATTCTCCATATTACAGAGCATTTCACTTTCAAAATCTATAAATAGACTTTCACTTCCCTCATTAAGGGAGCTGGACTTTGGAAGTGTATACCCTTGGTTAGAGACTCATAGAGCTCTAAGGCTTGAAGCATCCCAGAGCTCACCCCAGCACC
>NW_021463001.1:0-275 GCF_001605985.2 Dendrobium catenatum
GGTCTAAGCTTGAATTTATTTCACTCCTAGTGGTGACTAGGATGCATTGGAAGATGTCTTGAAGTTTGACTTGAAAAGGACATGTTGAAGTCTATGAAAAACTCCAAAATTGCCCTTAAGGGGCATTTTGGTCATTTTGACCCCTAATCATCTAGGGGTCAAAATGGGTCCACAAAAATGTAGTCTTCTGCTCAATAGATTAGGATCAATCGTTTGGAAGTGATTGGAGGCTTTGGAAAAAGCTCCAAGGTCAAAATCAACTGGGTGAAAGGTCT
>NW_021463002.1:0-1168 GCF_001605985.2 Dendrobium catenatum
CTCTACTCTTCCTTTTTTGGGTGCTGTTTACTCACAGCCCGAGCTATTACTCATGTTTTTTTTGTAATCGTAGGATAAGGTTCCACCGGCTCATAGGTTTTTTGGTTTTCTTTTTTGATTGTAGCTCTGTGGAGCAGAAGTGAGCTGGAGGAACCTTCTAAGGACTCTGTAACGATTTTTTGGATATTAACACGTAGGCCCCACCGAGGGTTTTAACCAAAAAAAAAAGTTTGATTAGTAAACCACCTTAGAACAGCCATAATTTTTAAGGGTAGAAAAAGTGGTGTGAAAGAATTTAGATAAATTTTTACTACCTCTAAAATGCTTTGGAAGAATCCACTTGGGGCAGCTTTCTTCCTACTTCATAAGTAGTTTTTTAGTATTAAAATTTCTCGAATAAGAAATTTTGTACTACAAAGCTACTTTAAAAATTAGTAAGAAAGCTATCTCAAATGAATCCTTAAATACAACTATCCTTTTTTCATTTCAATTTTTTTCGCTTAATTTATTTCAATATAATTTAATTTACTAAAACTATTTAAAAATATCTTTTTTATGTATGCAACTTCTCAATACTTATCTGAGGTTACAAATTGACCTATGGAAAAGCATCTAAATAAATAAAAATATTATTCTGATTATAGTCCTTGTCATTGTGTTTTGGCAAAACTAAAAAGATATTAGCTACTCATTAAATAATGTTAATAGTGTTAGCTGTACGTATCAACATTCAGAAATTAATTATATTTAAAAATTAACATGCATGCACGACTTATTATCACATCATGATGTACTAACTACATGAAAAAAAAATAAGATATGTGTAGCAATTAATTCAGGTTTTATTTGGGATAGCTTTCTTATTATTTTCTAAAATAGTTTTTTAGTACAAAGATTTTTTGAAATAATTTTTTTTGTACCAAACATAGAAAAAAAAAACTGTAGAATATTGTTTCTTTGCTCCCTTTTCTAAACGGGAAAGGCTGTAATTTTTTTTTCTATTTTTATGCTTAATAAAATGGATGTTGAGTGCAACAAATAGAAAGAGATTTTTCATTTGATAGAAAAATTCTACTAAAACTTTTAATTTATGTTAACGCAAAGATAATGCAATAGATATAGTACTAAGACATTTAGGCTTCGTTTGGGACGGCTTTTTTATTGCTTT
>NW_021463003.1:0-251 GCF_001605985.2 Dendrobium catenatum
TTCAAAAGAAAAAAAAATCCAAAATAAATTGCATCTTTTCTAAAAAAAAATTCTCGTAGTTCCACTACCTCCGTTAACTTGACCAAAAAAAAAATTGTGAAAATATAAAATAAATCAATTATTATCTGTAATGAATATTTATTACAGATTTTTATACACAGTCCACCGGAGAATGAAGTGGATCTTTGACCCTTTCTATATGCTATAGTCTACCAGAGGAGAAATTATTGCGTGTGGAATCCGATCACAAC
>NW_021463004.1:0-234 GCF_001605985.2 Dendrobium catenatum
TCTAACCCAAATAATAAAAATCAACAAGTAAAATATCAGCAACAAAAAGCATACAGTAAGGTGCATCCTCTCGCAAATGTCTAGTGAGAGCATCCATGACTAAAGCAAAAAGATATAGGCTTAGACATGTTCCTTGATGTAAACCAACTGTAATAATAAAAAACATAAAAATAAAAAATAAAAACGATCACCTCGGAGGTGGCATCACGCACGGGAGTTGGGAGAGCACTTCGG
>NW_021463005.1:0-204 GCF_001605985.2 Dendrobium catenatum
AGTATGAAATGCTTTGGCATAAGATGTGATGAAAAAATAGAATGATGTGAGTTATTTTTGGGATAAAACCTGAGTGGTTTTTGGCTTTAGAAATCCTGCGGGCTCTTTCTAAGCTTCTTCCCCTCCTCCTCCGGAAATCTTGCGGGCTCTTTCCAATCTTCGTCTCATCTCCTAATCTCTTTCTTCTCTCCATAGTATCCATTC
>NW_021463006.1:0-323 GCF_001605985.2 Dendrobium catenatum
AGGATCGAGTTTCTTAGGCTTTATGCCCTTTGATAGTAAATTCTCATTGTTATAGGCCTTGAAGGCCTAATATGAATGTATTAAGATAAATATGATGGTCGCCACAACCGTATATTTATTTGTTGGTTCAAACCCTGTCGACTTCTATTAACTCGTATACAAGGATCGGGTTCAAACTTGAATTCACTTGTCAACCCGCGCAGCATCCTTAGACGTCACGTGTGTACCAATAACACCTTCTATACGAGTATTATAGACAAAAGGCGTCACGTGTATACCAATACCAGCGCAGCATCCGGGGCCCGTGCGGGTTTTATAATTAT
>NW_021463007.1:0-724 GCF_001605985.2 Dendrobium catenatum
ATAAATGCTACATCGCTTGGAAAGACATCCGTCATGGGGCTCCAAAAAACACAATTATAATTTTGACTTAACATTGTGGTGCTTATGGCAGCATTGCAACACTTAATAAGTTTTCATAAATAAAAAGTGAGGGGTTACATCAGTGTTAAATGCAAAAACTACTCACAGTAATAATAATATTTTGGTATCACTGCATTGCATATATTGGCACTGAAGTGCTTATAAAAATAGAAATAGTATGGTAGCGTTTGATTGTACAGTGTTGTGGCATTGCATCAAACATCAATGTTTCAGAGACATCGGCACTATGGTGTCAAATTTAGATGTTGTGATTCTTGACACATAAATATTACATTTCTCTAAGACATAATGTTGTGGCATTGGTTTAGTTTTAGCACATGATACAAAATGCTATGAAAATATAAAATAATAATTTAGTCAAACCATTATTTGTAATCTCATGACAAGCATACACAAAACTAAAAGTACAAGCTGCACCAAGAGGGGTGTTAATTGGAGCTTTTAAAATAATACTGAGCAAGAGGACTAATTTTTTGGATTTTTTCAAAACACTTAGAAATAAGCAACTTTAATTTTTGAATGCAAAAGATAACAAATTAAATATTCCTTGAAAAAAATGATGATGAAATTCTAATCATGACAACATAACATAGATCTAAAAAATTTATCAAGCAATTATAGCTAAGATGAAGTGCATAAAGTA
>NW_021463008.1:0-257 GCF_001605985.2 Dendrobium catenatum
GTGTACGTGCAGGGGTATTTAGAAATATTTGTAGACGTCTTCTGTCTGCTTGTATAAGTGTTGCAGATCCGGTGGCGTTATATTGTAGGTTGTAGACGCCTTCTATCTGCTTGTATAAGTGTTGCAGATCCGGTGGCGTTGCGTTGTTGACTGTAGACGCCTTCTGTCTGCTTGTATAAGTGTTGCAGATCCGGTGGCGTTCTAGTCTTGATATTGACTCCCCCCTTTCTCATTCACCGGGGAAAGATTTTCTGGAT
>NW_021463009.1:0-267 GCF_001605985.2 Dendrobium catenatum
CTGCCTACACTTGGAGAGTGTGAATAGCCAAAGGGTTTCTCTGCCCACACTAGGAGAGTGTAAAAGGACGGACGGTTCTCTGCCAATACTGGAGATTGTGTAAAAGGACGACGGTTCTCTACCGTACAGGGGAGTGGTGAAAAGAGTGTATTGTAAAGGCTTCTCCGCCTTATTGTGGGTGCAAAATGACAGTCACTATTGGTATTAGTGCAATACTCAGAGGGTGCCTTTGGGGAGTGGATGTAGGTCTAGTTTTAGATCGAACCA
>NW_021463010.1:0-287 GCF_001605985.2 Dendrobium catenatum
GTGGACTGAGTAGGAGTACGGTAGGTAGTCTTATATGTCCATAATGCTTCAGGTAATCTATCATGCCATTCTCTATTGTTCGCAACAAGGATTTTTCTTATTAGTTGCACAAGAGTCTTATTAAATGCCTCTGCCAAGCCATTGGCTCTAAGATAATAAATCGAAGAATATCATCAATTAATGTTATGGCGGCGGGCAAATCTGGCAATTTTGGTGCTTCTGAAGGACAGACCGTTATCTGAAATGATATGGTGCGGAACACCAAAGCGATAAACAACGTTATCGCG
>NW_021463011.1:0-231 GCF_001605985.2 Dendrobium catenatum
TTATTTTTAAAGTTTGATTAATTAATTAGAAAATTAGATTTAAATATATTTAGAATTGGCTTGTTAAATTAAATTAATGTTAATGTTTTAGTTTGAAATTAATTTTTAAAAGTTAGATTTAAGTGTTGTGTTTTGAAATTAAATTTTAAATTAAAGTTAAAATTATATTCACTTTACAGTTTAATTAAAAAAAATTTAAATGTTATATTTTGAAATCATTAATCAAGTTGA
>NW_021463012.1:0-332 GCF_001605985.2 Dendrobium catenatum
GAGGAGGTAGTCGACCCAACCTGACAAAAGGATCCTTATCGGCAGCTATGGGTTGCTTCGTCCAAGGGGACCTGATAGACCTGGGTTGGATGTTTGTCTAAGGGGATAAATTTAAATTCACCTTAGCTCGCAAAGTGCTTTGTGCCCTATCAATCATATCCTATTAATTCATATCTCAAGGATTTGATGCCAATAAGGAGCGTATTGGCTCTGGCCATAACCGGTATATCGTGGTGCCATTTGATGGCAAAATCACTCGGTTCAGAGGGCCCCGGGTCGTCATAACCGTTTACCTGCAGTGCCATTTGGCGGCAAAACTATCGGTTGGAGGA
>NW_021463013.1:0-310 GCF_001605985.2 Dendrobium catenatum
GAATACCCTTGTTGAAGTTATCCTTTTTGTCTCCACCACCATCTATTTGAAGGACTCCAAAATACTGAATATGGGGAAAGAGGGCATCGAATATCGGTCTAGGCGGATTGTCCACTGCACTCTTTGTCTTGATGACATTATAGCCATAAAGAACACCATTGGTTGCGTAATGTCTTTTAACTCACGTCTCTATGAGTAAACCTTTATGCTTTCTACAGTGCACGCTAACAGTTTGATTAAATTCCCTATAGACAATAAACAATGTTTTGGTGTGAGCCACTTCTGCCGCTCTGTCTCGTTACCTTAGCAG
>NW_021463014.1:0-1141 GCF_001605985.2 Dendrobium catenatum
AGCTTGCATAAAACTGATAACTATTATTTTATTGCATACAAATATAACAATTTCCTTGTATAAAATTTTCACTTGCAAGATTTAGTTCAAAAAAAAGAAATAAGAATTTAAGATTGAACTTATGAAACTTCTTATATGGTTAATATAAATAGTCTCATCCTAGAGGGAATTAAATTATACCTATATATATTAAGATTTTTTTTATTTAATATTTTTTTATGTTTCACTATATAAAAAAATGAAAAAACAAGTTTTTCATCAATAATTTCTTATCTTTTCAAAATATTATTCTTATTAACTATTGATCATGTTTTAATCCTAACTTACAATGTTAAAGAAATTGTAAAGTGAGTTAAGATAAATTTAGTCCGTAAAATTCTCAAATTTGAAAAAATAAATCATAATTAAATGAAGAGCAAGAAAAAAGCATCAAATTTGAAGAAGATAAGTGAAATAATAAACAATTAAGTGAAAATGATGACCTCAACATGAGGAAAGCTAACTCCAGTTTCTCAGGAACTGCATTGCCATTTGCAAGATTCCTTCCTCTATAATCTTTCCATTGATTTCTTGATTCTTGTTCAACTGGAATAGATTGCAAACCCAAATGAATTAGTTTTTTTGAAGGATATTGTTTACTGAGATCCATTAGATGTCTCTTCAACACGCAATTGATTTCCCACGTTCACGATCTTCATCGTTTGTAGGAGTCGAGGTCCTTCCTCCTCAACTTCATCTTCGCAATCTATTAGTTCTACCATCGAACCTCATCCTTACTGGATGTGCACATGAATCACACTTTCCAATTCTAATTTTCACTGTGAATATGCATAGTTGGTGGAAAGGAGAGAAGCGGGTGGAATGGCGGACTCAGCCAAAAACTCCCACAAAGCCAACTGCTATAATCTAAGTTTATAATAGTGAAGAGCTCCTTTAACTTCTCACGGCTAAAAATTTTCCATTGTGGAAGTCTAAAATTCTAAGAAAGCGCAATAACCTTTCGTAGATTTTTTATCATTGGGATCACCAACTCAATCGGAATCGGAATAAACAGATAAACTAAGAGCAACAATAGTAATGGGCAAGCCAAAGGAAATAGTACCTTTGATGTATCAGAGAAGCCGTTTGAGAAGCTTGAAAT
>NW_021463015.1:0-320 GCF_001605985.2 Dendrobium catenatum
TTCTAGATTTCTTGTGAGAAGATATGTCAAGGAGATCAGGTTCTCTGCCGACACATGGAGAGTGTGAACAGCCGAAGGGTTCTCTGTCCACACTAGGAGAGCATGAAAGGATGAAGGGTTCTCTGCCCATACTTGGAGAGTGTGAACAGCCGAAGGATTCTTTGCCCACACTAGGAGAGTGTGAAAGGACGAAGGGTTCTCTGCCCACACTTGGAGAGTGTGAACAACCAAAGGGTTCTCTGCCCACACTAGGAGAGTATGAAAGGACAAAGGGTTCTCTTCCCATACTTGGAGAGTGTGAACAGCCAAAGGGTTCTCTG
>NW_021463016.1:0-216 GCF_001605985.2 Dendrobium catenatum
TGACTCTGATTTTGCAGGATGCAAGGTGGATAGAAAAAGCACTTCTGGAACTTGTCAATTCATTGGACAATCTTTGGTCTCTTGGTCTAGTAGGAAGCAAAACTCTGTTGCACTTTCCACTGCTGAAGCGTAATACATTTCTCTTGGAAGTTGTGTGGCCCAAGTCCTTTGGTTGAAACAACAGGTATTGGATTTATAATTACATGTAAGCACCAT
>NW_021463017.1:0-312 GCF_001605985.2 Dendrobium catenatum
CAAAATTAAATCAAATGGAACTCAAATCCAAATGAATTGAAACTCGAGAGAATGATGATGAACAATAAATAACCTAAACTCAATTGAACTACAACAGGCTTGAATTTCTAAAGACTTCAAAAGACTTTGAACAAGAACTTAAACTTGGATAAGGACTTAAAGTTGACTTGGTTTGCAGAGGACTAGAATTTGAACCAAATGCAAGAGTGCTCGAGCTTGCATGTACCACAGTGAACAAAATTCAAAATAACAAACAAGGAATTAGGCTCTAAACTTTAAGATGAGGAATCATAATACAAACATTAAACCATT
>NW_021463018.1:0-204 GCF_001605985.2 Dendrobium catenatum
AAAATCCAGACGGCGGTCAAGCTGATGTGCCGACCATGCACCACACGTTTAACTGTTGAAGATCTATAAGGGACTGTTTGGCAACAAGTGGGATTTAAGTTTAGTGGGATTTAGTAAATCCTGTAAATCCGGATTTAGTATATTGTAAATCAGAAATATGTTAAATCATGAAAACTGTTTGGTATGTCAATTGTTAAATCTTGT
>NW_021463019.1:0-271 GCF_001605985.2 Dendrobium catenatum
TTAGCTGTGGACTGACGGGTGGCAGATATGGTTGGGAAGGTGGGTTGAATTTTTATGAGCCATTATTTACAATTTATTACTTACTATTGCTCAACATTAAATTTTTCACTATATAATGCGGGAACGCTTGACTTATGGTAACGCATGGTTTTTTCAAATAGAAGTAATGCAGGCTTGATAGAAGGTAGACATCAAACCAAAAAATCTTATCTTCTGTTATGCCTGCATTACTTTTGATTGACAATCATATGTAAACATCAAAGCAAGCTTC
>NW_021463020.1:0-201 GCF_001605985.2 Dendrobium catenatum
GTTAATATTGAGAAAATGATTTTTTAATTTATACGATGGAAATTTTTTTACCATGATAATTCAAAATGTTGAAAAAAAAATGAAAAAATAAAATGAACACAAAGATTTGTAGTGGTTCATTACAACAAGACTTGCATTCACTCCTTGAAGACTCTCTCTTCAGGTATTATACTATTACCAAAGTGACTCTTATTTTGCCAC
>NW_021463021.1:0-221 GCF_001605985.2 Dendrobium catenatum
AAGCACTTGGACAATGTTACGACGCGGCAGTTAATGTCTGCCATTATTTCATAGCAGATCTTTTAAACAGGTCAACGACAGGTTTGACAGCACCAAAGATGTACTGGCCACAAGCTCTTTCAATTTTTTATCTATTTAATTGACTTTCACCCACAATAAACTTTCTATTAAAGTGAGCAATAATTTCAGAAAAAATATATATTAACCTTTTGAGCGAAGAA
>NW_021463022.1:0-297 GCF_001605985.2 Dendrobium catenatum
GCATACTCTTTTAGCATAACCTATTCTACCTCATCTTGATCCTTAAATCTTTAAATAACGGTGGATGTTGTACCTGAAATGTTAGTTAACACATAAATAAATATGAACTATAAATACTAGTAGAAATAAAGAAGTAATCAACAATATTTTTTTTCTTCAAAATTATAAATTTGGTAGCTTGAGTTGCAAAAAAAGTTGGTGGAAGGTTGGACTAGAGATTGGATTTAAGGGTGAAACAAGATTTGATTTGATTAGGACCTATATGATTGATAAGTGGACATCTTTCAGTCACTAGGT
>NW_021463023.1:0-309 GCF_001605985.2 Dendrobium catenatum
CACCCTATTAAACCTTCCACAACTGAAATTCCTGCAGGAATTTCCTGCAGCCTTTCTTTTCTTCCCTCCTTGGTCGAACTCCCTACCCACCCATTCTTGGCTTTTCTCCTCCAATGCCCGAGACGCCATTCTCCCCCATTTGAGAACGTCTCGCGGCGACCACTCACTCTTGCCGACAAGAATGTATGGAGGAACCTGAATGAAATTTCGGGTTTGAGTACGACCGCAACGGAAGAGTCGACATTCTTCGCTCACCCTTCTTTGACGTAGGGTTCGACTTCGACGACACCCCGGAAGAGTACTTGGACC
>NW_021463024.1:0-288 GCF_001605985.2 Dendrobium catenatum
GCTTCTGGAGAAGGTGAGGGCCTCAGATGAAGACGTCGGGCCTGAACGTCGGGCCTTGAGCAGAATGTCGGGCCTTGAGCAGAATGTCGGGCCTTCAGCAGAACGTCGGGCCTTCAGTAGAACGTCGAGCCTGAACGTCGGGTCTTAAGCAGGATGTCGGGTCTTCAGCGGGACGTAGGGACTGAACATCGGGCCTTAAGCGGGACGTCGAGTCTTCAGCAGGACGTAGGGACTGAACGTCGGGCCTTAAACGGGATGTCGAGTCTTCAGCAGGACGTAGGGACTGAA
>NW_021463025.1:0-234 GCF_001605985.2 Dendrobium catenatum
CCCAATAAGATCAAGGCGATTATGGAGATGCCACCTCCCAGAAACCTCCGTCAACTTCGCTCGTTGCAAGGGCAACTAGCTTTCATTCGACGATTCATATCGAATCTATCGGGTAGGTGCCAGCCATTTTCAAAGTTGATGAAGAAAGATGTCCGCTTTAAATGGGATGATGAATGCCAAGAAGCATTTGATAGTATCAAGAGATACTTATTGAACCCTCCTATTCTTGCGGCA
>NW_021463026.1:0-429 GCF_001605985.2 Dendrobium catenatum
ACGTCGAAACAAGGTGAACGTAGAATGTTGATGCTCCTGTCGGCGTTGAACACAAGACCCCACTCAAGCTCCGGATCCGCCATTCAACATTGAAGTGGATGTTGAAGAATATCGTCGTATTCTCTTGATCCCAAAAGTGATGAACATCCAACGCTACCCCAAGGAGGATGGGGGAGAGGCTCGGCCAAGGTGGGAGAAGGGGAGGGGCGGCGGGTTATGGGGAGAGGAGTTGGGTTAGATGAGGGGAGAGGGTGAGATCTAATCAAATCTGAAATTATTTCAAATTTTGATTAATTTGGGAGGGAGGTTACTTAGAATTTGAATTTCAAACCTCATATGATCAATGCCATAAAGTGGAAATTAATGGACATTAATCCCAATCAAGGCCGGCGGCCAATAGGGGAAGAAGAAGGGATTAATTCCAATCCT
>NW_021463027.1:0-237 GCF_001605985.2 Dendrobium catenatum
GAATATCCCTTTGGATATGGCACCTGATCGTACTCTGCCGGGTACGGGCGACCTTTTCCTACTAACTACTCCGCTTGTTCAGTAGCTATAATGGCCTTAATCTTTTCGCTGATTAAGCCTTCCAGTTGTGCCGCAGTTATAGGTTCAGAGGCATCTGCCATATTCTGTGAAGTACGTTGGCGAGTTTGATCATTAGCCCTTTTGCCACCTTCAGGTACACCTTTCACTCCTGAGGTT
>NW_021463028.1:0-796 GCF_001605985.2 Dendrobium catenatum
GACGACCCACGTGGACGATGTCCAAAAATAGGTTATTTCTAAATAGATCTGGCGGAAGATTCTTTCTGAATTGAGCCTATCATCATGGTCGATACAAAATCATCCAGGATGATGTGTTTTACATAATGATGGCTGCTTTAATGAGGATGCCCTAATTAGGGTTTCTGCTTTTGTACAGATCGTCCTGGAAGATATAAATAACATCCCAGACGATGTTACCAAAAATAGAAATCAGATCCACAACAGAAAGTGCCATATGATATTTCTTTTTTACCTTTATTTTTATACCTATTACCACCATTAGAATGACTAAGGTCAGCAAGCTTAACAGTTAATACCTACTCATATTCACCAAAATCCTCTTCCTCCCCCCCATCAGACGAAGAGAAGGAATCACTCAAAATAAGCCAATCATTTTGCACCAAAATAGAATTCTTGACAAATTTAGCCACCTGAGAGTTTGATTCACTATTTGACATAAAAATAATAGGAAAATTAATAAGATTTACTGAACCTCTTAGAATACCATTGGTAACAGGCAAAGCCACACTAATATGAACCAAACAATTGATAGGAGAAGACACACCAAAATCAGCAGGCACAAAATCCCTGGAATTAACCTCCATAGACAAATATGTCGGGACATGCATAACATCCACACAAGAAAGGCTAGCCTTTAGATTAGTAACACAATTCCTATCTCCAATCTCACCAAACTAAGAATCAGAATAAGAAGGAACCAAAGGTGAAGCCAATTCCCTCAAAGTCACCTCACTCCCCACCATAAGGCCAGCAT
>NW_021463029.1:0-438 GCF_001605985.2 Dendrobium catenatum
CACTAGAAAAAGAGAAGAAGAGTAAGAGGCCTTCCTTTTTTTTGAATCCTTAAATACTTGACTTCGAAAATCCTGAGTTCAGATTCTTCAATATGCATGAATTTTCTATCAGATAGAAGGACATATGCAAGAGAATTGAAAAGATTGAATTTCTCACTTCAACTTAAATGTTTTGAAATCAATTTTAACTCAAAAATTATTTAAGGGAGACCCCAGTTCAGTTTCTACGAAACTTGGTCTGGGTCAACAAAACTTAAATCCTTAAACCTTTTCAAGATTAGTAGGAGTCAACTCTACTTCTCACTCTATTTGATAAATTTTCCCCCGTTTGTCATTCCGACAGGGTCCAAATGGTTAGAGGAATTTTTTTTAATAACAAGAATGAATCTTCTACTCTTGTTAAAAGAATTCAAATCTTGTCCTTTAGAAATGGGTATA
>NW_021463030.1:0-263 GCF_001605985.2 Dendrobium catenatum
AGAAAAAGAAGGAGAAAATAGTTGCACTGAAGGCGCATAAATCAGATTCTAAATCTTCCGGGTCTGAAAGAGAGAAAGTTTCCTTCATCACAAGGCAATTCAAAAGCTTTCTAAGGAAGAAGCAAAAGCGTCATTGGAGAAAAGGTAGGGATCATAAACATTCTAAAGGATCTTCTGATGTTGTTTGTTATGAATGCAGGAAGCCTGGACATGTGAAATCTGATTGTACTACACTTCAAGATCACTCGAGCAAAGAAAAGGAA
>NW_021463031.1:0-264 GCF_001605985.2 Dendrobium catenatum
ACGAACAATCATAATAAATTAGTTTGGTCTTCAAAAACGGTTGGACTTCTGAAATGAAATTGATTAAGGAACATTTGAGACATTTATTTATTTATCAATTTGTGATTCTTTTGAGACGTTTCTAAAAATTTCTTTGCTATGTATGCTGTGCAAGGACGTCAACATCAAATCACTCCTTGGATGATAAGAACCAAAGCCTGCTGGCCAAGAATGACAAGAATGGACCAAAGAGCAGTCATGAATATATTGCTGCTAGACTATTAA
>NW_021463032.1:0-203 GCF_001605985.2 Dendrobium catenatum
CTCAAACACTAACTAATATATATCTAAGTTATATGATATATGTTAAATCAAAACTTATGCATGGTAGATATCTTATCCTTGTTATTAAGAGTAGATAAGTAGACATATAAAGAAAGAGAGAAGAGATGGTGAATTAAAAGAAATATATTAATGCTAGGTATGATAAAATCTAATGATGAAATAGTTGTGTGTGTGTGTGTGTG
>NW_021463033.1:0-531 GCF_001605985.2 Dendrobium catenatum
GTGAATTTTGGACCAATGCTTCTAATATCATGAAAATTTGAATTTGTCATAAAGTTCTTCATTTCCCTAGGGCCTTTATAGAAAATAAATCTCTTCCCACCTCTCTTCTCCTCCTTGTTCAAGATGCAATTAAAGTCCCCGCCAATAATAGATGGAAAAGGCTCCTTCAACCCTTCTTCAAGTTGTCTCCAAAGATCATCTCTTTCATTTCAACAACGACTCCCATAAACCGTTGCAATCTTCCAAAGACCCATCTTAGGAATCAACAAATCACCCAAGATAGCTTGTGAAGAATTACTTCTAACCATAAAAGAAACACTTCTAGTGTCCCAAAACACCACCTTACCACCAGATAAACCAACTGCTGGAACTTGGAAATAATCCCAACTATTCCCAATGAGATAATCAACCTCCTTCCTTCCAATATGAGTCAACTTAGTCTCCAAGAGACCACAAAGCAAACATCATGATCTCTAATTAACTCCTTCAAATAGAAGGCGGCCTCCTTCTTCCTAGCCCCCCTGCAATTCC
>NW_021463034.1:0-298 GCF_001605985.2 Dendrobium catenatum
AATATTTTTCTTCAACTAAAGCAATTGTTTTTCCTTGTCCAAAATGTCCTCCCAACCTCCACTATGCAATTCTTTCACAAGCTCTTCTCTTAAAGAATTTTTAGATATGCAAAGTCTAGTTCCCTTAAATAAGAAATATTGATGTATAACAAATTGAGCAGAAGGATCAGTCCAAGTCGCACAACAAGCATTCCAAATATTTTTAAAATCATAATCATTTGCATAAGTGTCTTTCAAAAAATCAAAAGAATTAACAGTCGAAAAAACAGTTATCAACAAATGAGATCTTCGGCTTAAA
>NW_021463035.1:0-377 GCF_001605985.2 Dendrobium catenatum
GGTGGAGCACTAAAGGAAGGTTTGCTTGTCCATGTTGCGCCCACAATACAGAGTCCTTATGGTTGTATAAGAGTAAGAAGTTTGCATATATGGGCCACCGACGTTGGCTTACATCATCTCATTTATTTCGCAAGCAAAAACAATACTTTGATTGTAATATCAAAAACCTGCTCCAGGATCGTCCAGGACGATCTGGATCGTCCTGAGACGATCAGTTGTAATTTTGTTCCAGAATTTGCCCAGTTTTGCTCCAGGTGATTTTCTGTACACATCGTCCAGGCCGATTGAGGACATCGTCCAGGCCGATCAGCACTGTAGAAAATATCGGCCTGAGAATAGTCCTGGGAACCGTCCAGGACGATCCAATTTGGTCTGAT
>NW_021463036.1:0-313 GCF_001605985.2 Dendrobium catenatum
AAATCTCCTACGAGCGCAAGTCCTCGTAGTTAATTACCTCGTAGGGAGACAGAGTCCCCTACGAAAACTCTCGATTAAAATAAGAATAAAATTTCATTAGATTTTCTAGGAGTGATATCAAAAAGAGATGAATTTTAGAAACTCAAAAGGGAAGGGATCAAAATTGAGCAGTTATTAACAGAGTCAAAGGAAGACAGGTAGTCGACACTTTGAGATTCCAGAACCATCCGGAAGTGTCCCAACTTAATCTAAATATTAGGCTTTATGTTGAGCATTTTATTAAAAATTTGGGATTATATTCCCGAAATTTGGG
>NW_021463037.1:0-325 GCF_001605985.2 Dendrobium catenatum
AATCACTACAATATTTTCCTTCCCAAACACAAAATATCCATGTTCTTAGGTTTTAGGTTCATTTGGAACCGAGAACACAACCCAAAATCCAATGGGAGAATTATTAACTTATATCTTTTTTAACAATGCTCTCAAATTTTAATCAATTAATTTCAATTGATTATTTTTTTGACTAATCAATTAGTTTCAATTAATTACTTTTAATTAATTAATTAATTAATCTCAATTAAATTTTAATTAATCAATTAGTTTTTATTGCTTAATTTCCACTAATCAATTATTTTAATCAAACTGATTTTAATTAATTAATTAATTTCAATTAATT
>NW_021463038.1:0-219 GCF_001605985.2 Dendrobium catenatum
CAGAAGTCATATCAGAACAGAACAGAATCATATATCATAATTAGAATACAGATCAGATCAATTTATATCGTACGGAATTTCGTCCGTATTTTTCGATTGGTTCAGTTTTTACCGCGTAACGTTTGATATGTTTCTGAGGTGCCGAGTGTGCACATTTTGATTATTTTATGGAGAATTTTGATGGGGTAATTTTGATTCCGCAGTGTTTTCTTTCGACTG
>NW_021463039.1:0-410 GCF_001605985.2 Dendrobium catenatum
CTCAAATCTTGGGTCAAGGAGTTTGACCTGGTCAAATTGACCAAGCTAGGCCCCAATCCCACCTCCCTTATGTTAAGTGGGTCACGCCAAGTCTGTTGAGCCTTGACCCAGGCCATTGATTAACCTAGGTTGACCCAAATTGACCAAAATACTCCCTATTCAATTTCAAATCATTTCAAACCATTCTTTGGCTCAAAACCCCACCCCCTTGGACCTATTAGACCAAGTTAACCAAGTCAATCTTTAACTTAGTCAACCCAAGTCTTAATGGGTAAATTTGACCTATTTAAGCCAATTAAAACCCCTTTAATGCATTAAACACCTTCCTAATGGGCTCTCTCATTAAAATCCCATCCTAATCACCTCCTCTCCCTCCTAATGAGCTCAAGATTTAATCCAATATGTTGATC
>NW_021463040.1:0-227 GCF_001605985.2 Dendrobium catenatum
TATTTTTAAGTTTGATTTCTTGTTGCCATCCATCGCTAATTATTGTTTTTGCTGGTATACAACCTAATTTTTTATAATTACTTATATACTGCTCTATTCTACTACACATTAATATGTCACAATAATGTAATTAATGTTAAGGTCTAGTAAAAAAATTATAAACTGCTCTATTCTACTAAGCATAGATGTATGTTCTCCTGCTTAAAAATTGGCGGCTTATGTATACT
>NW_021463041.1:0-266 GCF_001605985.2 Dendrobium catenatum
TTTATTATTTTTTAAAATAATTTTTTAATATAAAATTTTTTAGTTCAAAAAATTTTTATATTTTAAAGTTGTTTTAGAAAATAGCAAGAAAAATATTCCAAATGAGGCCGTAATTCAAAGAAAACATCTACTTGATTTGAAAAGTTGGCTTGGCTAGAGAAAATCACCTAGTAGATTCGGTGTCGCTGACTTGGTTGGAAGAATTATTTAACTTGATAGAAATAAGTCATCAGCTCGGTTGGGCGAGTTCTATTTGAATATGGCAA
>NW_021463042.1:0-536 GCF_001605985.2 Dendrobium catenatum
ATTTTTGTTCAACTCACACGAAACCTAGGGCAGCCGGTGGCGTGAGATTCAGAGTGAGATCGGCTGCAGCAAGTGACAGCAAATGTTGACCGAGCGAGAGGCAGCCGGTGTGGGGTCGGCGGTCAGAGATACTTCATCGGCGGCGACAAACGGAGCTCGATCCAGCGATGCGGGCGGAGGCGACGGGAGAGCAACTGAAATGAGAGAGAGAAGGAAAGAATAGAAATGAAATGCGAGTTGCGGGTCTGTTCATTTTAGGGCATTTACCGGCGGTCCGGGCCGCTGGTACCATTATAACTTATCATCGGCGTTGCAGCCACCGTTAAACTGCCAGTGTATATTGACGTCCGGCGATTTGCCGGCAGTTTTTAAACCATCACTAGTACCGGCGGCTTTACATAAACAAACCCACCGGTAAAAGCCGGCGGCAAAATCGCCGGCTAAACCACCGTTAAAACCGGCGATCAATAAACCGCCGGTAATCGGCATTTTTCCTGTAGTGCAAGTTTGAAAAATTCATACTTTGTTGGTCGTGC
>NW_021463043.1:0-244 GCF_001605985.2 Dendrobium catenatum
CCCTCCCTTATAAAAATTTCGTCCTCGAAATTTAAGATAAGCTTAAGAAACCATACCTTAGTCAAATAGGTGAGGATAGCTCTCCCTCATCTCTGATTCCTTTTCCCATGTAGCATCTTTCTCCGTTCCATGCTTCCACATAATTTTGACATAAGGAATCTCTCTACTACGAAGCTGTTTAACATCATAATCTATGATCTTCTCAGGTTCTACAAATGTCAGATCTGGTTGGATGTCTATTGCT
>NW_021463044.1:0-389 GCF_001605985.2 Dendrobium catenatum
CTTTCCATGTAATAAGTCTTGAACTAAGAAGGCAATGAGGAAGATTTGGAAAATTTCATTTGACTCAGCTTGGATTGGGCTGGGTCTTTTGTGCCTTCAAAAATCTTGATAGTTTGGAAGAAATTATAGCCTCAGGTCCATATTATGTGAATGGGAATATTGTTGGAATGGATAGATGGATAGCATCTTTTTCTCCCTCCTCGTTTAAATGTCTCACAGCCCCTATATGGATATGTATGCCCAACCTCCCTCTTCAATGTTGGGACGAAGTCAACGTATGTAGAATTGCTTCAAAGGTGGGTTTATATGAGTTGAGCATCTGCTGTCCAAGTACCACATGCTCTCACTAGGCCTTTTATGAGAGTACTTCTGCAAAGTCAATCATATGT
>NW_021463045.1:0-1397 GCF_001605985.2 Dendrobium catenatum
AAACAACAGACTGGGCATAAGGCTAGAAGTGAAAGTTAAACGAAAGATAAAGGAAAGTTGGAACCTTGAACAGACTGGGATATAGAAATGGAAGCGTAGAAGGGCAGAGCCAACGCCATGATCAGGATTTCGAATGAACAATTGGATGGTGTGAAAAATCGTTGGTTTTCGTTTATCCTTTTTCCTATCCGCTTCGCGACTGTAATCAGCTTTCAAAGCTTGATTTTAAACACCTAATGTAATCCGAAATAGGTTCACAATTATTCTAATAGCATATTCTGCTGGTAGTTTTATGATTTTATCCCTTGTTTGTAGAGATCAGAGAGCTATAGGATAAACAACTTCAATAAATAAATAAATAATGTATATATTAGTGACTCTCAGTTCAAATTGTCTTAAACACGTGCCACGTTCTGATTAGCATAATGGATGATTGTTTTTCTTGATATTGCTTTTTTATTTTTGGTGGGTTCTGATATGCCAAGTGTCTAAGGCAACCAGCAGTAAGTGAGTCTGCTTGGCAAGTGCTAAGCTTAGAGGATTGTAGCTAACTAATGTCACAATGTCACTGATGACTTACAGAGGAGCTTTAGATAGCCTAGGAGCATAAGGCTAGTGCCTTAAGGTTGCTAGTATGACAAGCTTCATGGTTGACCAACTATGATGAGCAACTAGAATCTTATTGAATGGATGCTTTCCTGTAGGTGAGGTGACTATTATGGTTGGCGACACTACACCATAAATGGCGATGAGTGGCTTCGATGGCTACCCTTTGATGGAGAGCGAGTGATTAATTGATTAGTCTGTGATAACCCTTAATTATTCTCATGAGGAGTGACTCCCCCTCTGCGTGTTTTGCCAAGTTAGATCTTGGGAACCTTTGGGCAAGTTATATTGTGGGATCATGAGGTACGAGTTCACGTAACATGAAAATGTTGACTATTTGGATCATACCGTAAAAGGAACATGCAAGAATACATTTAGTTTCATGATTCACTTGACCCTTTGGGGGGGAAGTGATGAAGAGGAAAAGTAAATTTATGTCAAGCATTTAACAATGCTACCAAACAATTAAGGGAAAATTAAATGCAGAGTTACTGTTTTGTTTTAATGTAGCTATGATTGTTGTATTGATCATGATGATGATAGTGATGTGATGCCACTAATAACCAGCACCTACTAGATGTAATCATGTGCTAAAACTCTTCATACCTTCGAACATTTTAGTAGAATCATAAATGGATCTTGCCGAGTTAGTCTTTCTACCATGAAACTAATAAAGAATGTGACATTTCACCTTACAAAGGGTGTCAATGTTAACAAAGTGAGTGCCCCTCGATGAATAAAAAGGACGTGAATGTTTGAGCCCAAACCATGTAGGGTCTATTAAGCTTGCT
>NW_021463046.1:0-205 GCF_001605985.2 Dendrobium catenatum
CATTTGGGTCTGAGTTCTTCTATGTTAATTTGGTCCAATCAAGCTCACAAGTCCACAATTGTTCATTGAGTTCAATCAAGTACATGTACGATTTCATTAGATGTGCAAATCAAGTCCAAGTACAGTCCGTCTTCACCCGAAATTTCGGCAGCCTCCCGGCGTCTCCCTCATTTAGGGGAAAACTACGAGAAAACTGGGCCTTTCC
>NW_021463047.1:0-408 GCF_001605985.2 Dendrobium catenatum
TTATTAATCTCTAAAAAAAAAATAATCTTAAAATTCCCAAAAGGGTTCTAAACACTTGCTGATCTATCCTTAGGACATTTATGACCTTTGGAATTGATCTCAAGAAGTTTAAGGCTCATTTGGGTTCAACTCCTTAAGTAGACCCTTTAGCCGTAGTAATTCGATAACCCATCTAAGTGCGTAAAATTTCTAAAATTCACTCTTAACCATAGAAAAATTTTGATTAATCAATTTAGAGGATAGTGGCTTTAATTAGAATGCATCAATCCCTAGAGACATTAGACCTCTATAATTTAGCTAAAACTAAGGACCCAGCATCTTAAGTGACCTTAGGTCAGAACGGGCCAGAACTTCTAAAATCATAACTTTCTATAGGAAACTCCAAATTGAGTGTGCCACCTGTTTAAC
>NW_021463048.1:0-489 GCF_001605985.2 Dendrobium catenatum
TTTAGAATCAATGTTGTATTATAGCTCAAAATTTAAAATTTAGCATAAGAAAAAGTTGATGTATAAATACTAATCATTTTCAATAATTTATAGTATTATTTTTCTTTGAAAAATATATAAATTAAGACATATTTTTTATAATAGATAAAATATTTTTTGTATGTGTTTTATTATTTTAAATATAAATTGTTTGTTAATTTTTTTTTTTGGAAGAATTGCATTCACATTTCTAAAATTAAAATTTAATAATTCATTTTTATATTTATGAATACTATGGTTGAATCATTTAAATTTTATAAAAAGTAAAAAATATGAATTTGAAGTTTGTTATAGTTTTTAACATTTAAAATTTAATGAATGAATTGTATTAATATTAATTTATAAATAGTCAAATGGCATATATAAGAATATGGAAGTTTGAGTTTATATGCCTATAATGCTAAAATTAGAGAAATATGTCTGATATTTTAGTACATGGGCAAGTATACT
>NW_021463049.1:0-248 GCF_001605985.2 Dendrobium catenatum
TTATTTCTTCTAGGGAAGTGAATTCGATCTTTGATCTTTTAAACTCAGAATTTTGATTACATTTTTATACATTTGAAAAGTTTTAATCATTACTAAGGATAAAGAGAGAAGTTTCCCCTTTTGGAATAAAACTTAGGAACTTTCTCTGCGCACCAAATTAAGAAGAGAATAATACAATGTCCTTAATCGAGAGTTTTCCTAGGTTAAGACCTAGGATGTGATTAACCACGGGTGCTTGTGCCCGTGGG
>NW_021463050.1:0-207 GCF_001605985.2 Dendrobium catenatum
TTTCTTAACTCCTAAAATCCATTAAAATGTCCTTAATATTCCTTAATTGACCCCTTAACCAATAAGAATTAAAACCCTCTCAAATTGATCTTTAGACTTGTCTTAGCTTGCTCCTTAGGTAATTAGGGTCTAACCAACTGTAATTAAATCTTAAAAATCCCAAAAGGGTATTAAACACTTGTTGATCTGTCCTTGGGTCATTTATGA
>NW_021463051.1:0-247 GCF_001605985.2 Dendrobium catenatum
ACTTATATATACCATATACATAGTGTGTATAAGACTTGTTTATAGCATGTATAAACTTATACATTTTGTGTATAATTCTTATTAATAGTGTGTAAAATGCTTATACATATCGTGTATAAACTTATAAATAGTGTGTATAATATTTGTATATTGTATGTAAAACTTATACATAATATGTATAAAACTTGTACATATTATTTATAATGCTTTTACATAGTGTGCAAAAACTTTTACATAATATGTATAA
>NW_021463052.1:0-222 GCF_001605985.2 Dendrobium catenatum
AAACTTGGATTATCTTACGAGGTAAACCCGTTTTCCTACCCCATCTCTCTTCCAGTGATGCGATTATTTCGAGTTGTTAATTGAACATGTTTGGTTCGCTTGTGATGTACTCTGGTGTATCCAGCCAATAAAACTGTTATTTTTTATGGGAGCTTGGTTGTGGCTTTCGGGCCAATATTTCTCTAGGTTGTCTTGGTCGAGAGGAAAGAGGTTTTCTATATC
>NW_021463053.1:0-236 GCF_001605985.2 Dendrobium catenatum
TCCTACATCGAAAGCAAATAATGTTAGTGGAAATATGAACATCCTTACCACTTTTACCTTTCTTCTACTTTTGCTTATGCATTGGTGAGTTTTGTGATTTGCTTGACAATTCATTGCTATCATCACCAACTAAGCTTCCTTTTTCCATATCTTCAGCTTTTAGAACGATCGTTTCACCTGCATCCAAAAGTTTTTGATCCAACCAATGCTCGTAGGCAATGAGTGAGCCAATCAAA
>NW_021463054.1:0-255 GCF_001605985.2 Dendrobium catenatum
AGGAAAAAAGAATAAGAAACAATTTTTCTGGTGAACCCGGGTTAAAATTTAATCTTTATTAAATTAAAAGACAATTATTATAAGTAATTATATCCTTATATTTAGTTGAGAAAAATACACCTCTAGAATTTCCTCCTAATTTTTTTAAACATTGTCCAAGTCTTAGATGACAAAAGTCAAGGGTTACATTATGCAATTGACAACTAGCATAAAATTTCTCGAATAATCTGGACATGAATCTTTTAATACATTGCA
>NW_021463055.1:0-308 GCF_001605985.2 Dendrobium catenatum
TGGTGTTATGAAGTAATTCAAATGGAGAGAAATTGTTTAGATTAGGAGTTGGCAACCGGTTTATTAGATAGGTTGCGGTAAGCGCGGCGTCTGGCCAAAATTTGTAAGGGGCTGAGGATGTGTGGAGAAGGGTGCGGATAGTCTCAGTAATGTGCCGATGCTTACGCTCAGCAGTTCTGTTTTGCTCCGGTGTATAGGGGCATGAAGCCTGATGAATGATACCATTTGATCGAAGAAAATTTGAGAATGCGTGATTCATGTATTCGGTTCCGCCATCTGTACGAAAAATTTTGATTTTCTGGTTTGTA
>NW_021463056.1:0-1592 GCF_001605985.2 Dendrobium catenatum
TACTACAAATTAGAAAATTTTAACATATTAAATGAAAAAAGAAAACCGAAAAAATGATTTAGTTAACAATAAACTATAGCATGCACATTCAAATAGGAATCCCAAATTTTAAAAAAAATGCTTGGCTAAAAGAATATTAAAGAAGTATTCAGAGTAATTGTGTATCTTATTACTTCATCTCTTGTTACATATTACAAATCAAGTATTTATAGGCTTTCTATAGAATTCTCTAGAATACAAGAAGTGTACTTTCATAGTCTTGCTATAACCGTTTTGCTGAGCTGTCCTTTGCAGGTGTTTGCTGAGAGTTGCTGTCCGCCGACATTTCAGTTACTGTCTTCAAATATAAAGATATGACAAAAAGACGTGAAGATTAAAATGGGATATCCAAATTATTGGTTAGTATGTTAATACAGAATTAAAATACCATCAACTTTATCATAATTTTGTAGATGACTTCCTCTACTGATCAGATAGTCGAGTGATTGATAGTATGACTAAATTCAACAAATTTACAAGTAATATTCAGAATCCAAATCAGAGAGCTTCTCTTTCTGAAACCTCGATTTTTCATTTCTATTTCTCTACGTTCTCTTTATAATTTTTTTTAGTAATATTTGGTATCATCCATAGAAAACTCTAACTTCAACGAATACTACTAAGGGCAGATGCATCACTTCTACTATTTATACTTGACTGCTTCTGCACTTCCTGCAACTCAAAAGCTTTGCATCCAATGTTCAGAAGACAAATCATAATTATACAATTTCCACTGAAATAATGAAGAAACCACAACTATACATCCTCCAGTGATTTTTACATATAAATCCTGGTCTCCTTTACTTGACTTTAGCATGCAAGTTATGAAATTCTCCCTGATCAAATAGAAAACAACTAATAAGAAAACTGAAGTGAAAGCAAACTAAACTAATAGGGCAATCCTAAATCCTAAACCCTAAATCAAGCAGCAATTAAAACCAGAAAGAAAGCTGTATTTCACTGGGGCAACGCGCTACACTGGGGCGATGGAAATGTTCAGGATGGGGACAAGTCAAATTCGGGTTAGCAGGTTGACTCGAACCCAACCCAATTTTTCAATTGAGTCTTAAATTGAAATTCAAACCTACACATTTGTTAAACGGGTCGACCCGAACCTAGATTTTTTTAGTCGAGTTCGGGTTGGATTATCGGGCCAGGTTAATAATTGTGACCCAGCCCTAGACCAATTTCATAATATTTTATTAAGTCCCACAAATGCAAAACTGAAAATATTGTAAATGTATTTTTAATATATTTTAAAAATATCATATATAAAGTAAACCTGTTTATACAGGCATAAGCATCAACCATCATTTACCTTTTTTAATTAACTTTTTTCCTTATACCAACCCATTAATATTATACAAAAGTAATTGAGGCGATTGTTTATACTAATACGTAATTTTTTGGGGGGAAATAGTGCAAAGCCTGTATATTAATCAAAGAAGACTACAAGTCTAAAGAGTCAAAATTGACTAATACAAAATGAAGAGCCAGCTTAAAGAGCCAAAAAAAGAAAACAAGAACTTCCAGCTAAGAGATAAAAGAAATGC
>NW_021463057.1:0-1649 GCF_001605985.2 Dendrobium catenatum
TCTTAATTAATTTTTTTTATGTGTTTATGATTTTGTTAGTGTGATTTTTCCTTTTAGAGTCTACGCTTCTTCGTTGTATTTGGTATTTATTTTATTTTGTTTTGTTTTTTAATTGTAGTTTTTGTTTGAGTTCAAAATTTTTTTTGGGTCATCATCATCCGGGATGAAATATTTTCGTACGGGACGATTTGTGTAGTGTGACAAACTGTCGGATTTTGAACCAATTTAGTGCAGTTTTTAATGTACTTCATCTATACAATCGTCACGATCGTCCGGGATGAAATATTTTTCAAACGACGGGACGAATGAATGAAGTAGTTGAATGGATAAGGTAGTTTTTAATATGAACTTCGTCCGTACGAACCTTTGGTTCGTCTGGACGAACACATGTCGGTTCAATGTAGGGGACAATTTTAACAGCCATTAAAATGATATAAGTTCTGATCGTCCCGGGACGAACACGTGTTCGTTTGTACAATCAGACTAGTCAAAAGTTTGTACGAAAGGATGCTTCATAAGTCGCGTTGATTACGAAAAGCCATTTCATTAAGGTCGTATTAGATCATCTGTACAAAATATTTTTGTATGGGAAGATCAAAAATTTTCTACGAGATGAATTATTTTTGTCTGGTACGAACAAATCATTTTCAATATATAGACAATATTTTCAACTCAATTGTCACTCTCTAAACATCACTTTCAACTCCTTTCTTACTCTAGATCACTTTCAAATGGCCAGTTCTAGCAAGCATCAAAAGGTCTTAGTCAAGAAGCCACATAGGAATTTGTTGAAAAACTTTCTGTCCAAAGCAAATGAGGATTCTTTTCCTAGATTTGCTTCTGCCAAAATCACTTCTTCCCGAATTTTAATTCAAGAATATATTACCTTTCAAGTACTGCCTTTATTTGCTTCGTCTCAATTTCAATTTATGCTTACTCTAGTCCACCTCTATAACAAAGAAACCTTCCACTACTTTCTAGCCAATATGTCCTTCAATTCTGACCACTGTGATTTGCTCCTTTGTTATCAAATAGAAAGTTGAAATCACTAAAAATGACTTAGGAGCTTTTCTAAATTTAAGGACTTAGGGGAGTAGATCCCATTCCTTAATCACCAATGTTACATATAAATGGTATGAAATCAATAGGGTGATTAGATGAAATGGTTTAACTAAGCATGTGGCTAGGGTATCTGGTCTTGTCCGGAATGCACGCATCATCCAGAATGTTCTTAGAACTTCAAAATCATTCCAAAAGCTGGTGATAGATCCAATATTATCCCCTTCTCTCTATGGTGACTTTTCTAATCATGTCAAATGAGCCTATAGATGAAGCCCAACTTATCTTTGACTATATTTATGAGCTTTCTGAAATTGGCCATGCAGAACAGAAAAGAAAGAGGAATATTAGTTTAGGACACTTAATTTCCTATGTTATGTAAATGAAGTATAACTTGGTTCATCCTGATCAAGAATATGAAGAACTTCTCTATTATAATGACGGATCATTTAGAGTGATCTTCAAGGAGGAATCAAGAAAAGCACATGTCATAAGTGATACAGAAGAAGAGCTAGAAGGTGCACCTGCTCCTACAAACGAACCAAATTATCAAAATTTGGTTCAAAGAATTGATCAGTTAGAGACTCATT
>NW_021463058.1:0-222 GCF_001605985.2 Dendrobium catenatum
CGTCGAGCAAAGGCTCCGACATACAACCTCGGAAAGATCCTACATCCTTAGTGGATTCTCTCGACCTCTTCCACACAAGTTAACGTCGTCGAGCAAAGACTCTGACATACAACCTCGGAAAGGTCTTACATGCTTGGTGGATTCTCTCGACCTCTTCCACACAGGTTAACGTCGTCTAGCAAAGGCTCCCACATACAACCTCGGAAAGGTCTTACATCCTTG
>NW_021463059.1:0-257 GCF_001605985.2 Dendrobium catenatum
TTATAAAATAATGAACCAAAATAAATCTGTCACGATCTCAAAACAACCGAAATCAAGTCTTTGAGAACCAAAACTTCTAAGTTCTAAAAGATTTAAAAAGAGAGAATAACTTGCTTTTGAGTGGGCTCATTTTATGCCTCTTGTCAATTTAAGTGGCGCTTTACGCATCTTTTTATAGGTTTTTCAATTTTGGCGTCTTTACGCTTCTTTTGTTAGCATCATTGGCCAAAAATTTCTTTTATTTTTGCAAGCTACAT
>NW_021463060.1:0-266 GCF_001605985.2 Dendrobium catenatum
TCATTGGCCTTAGGGGTGTAAATGAGTTGAGCTAAACTCGAGGCACCCTCAACTTGAGCTTGAGCTTGATTAGTTGATCGAGTTCAAGGTGAATTTTATTTTATGAGCTCAGGTTGACTAAGGAGTCATATTCATTTATTATAAATGAAATAATATTATTTTTATTCAAGCATTTATTATAATAATATGATAATAATAAGAATAAATGAGAAATAATAAAAAATCACTTGAAAGAAGGAAAATATATTATTTTAAGTATTATCTTA
>NW_021463061.1:0-262 GCF_001605985.2 Dendrobium catenatum
CTCTACCGCCGCGTATTTTCTAACACGCAACAATTATTAAAAGCAATAAAAAACCCCTTTAAACTTACAAATCATGTTAACAATCTATCTCATACAAACAATCGGATTTTATAAAGGATTGCGAAACAAAAGGAGAATTAAATAGGGCAAAATATATTAATGATAAGTTTTTATATAATTAAAATATAATGATGATAGATGATATGAAATATATAAAAATAATAAAATAATAAGATATTTATATATAATCATCAAAATAAAC
>NW_021463062.1:0-774 GCF_001605985.2 Dendrobium catenatum
AAATCCGAGCAAACGTTAATCTAGAACGATTTGCAGTAAGCGCATCAACAGAAATAGGAATACCAACATAGCTGGAGATTTTAGAAATACCAGTTGGCGTCCAGAGAGACAGGGGGAAGTCAACGATTTTTATCCATACCGGAATTAGAGAATCCTCATCGCGTTTGGGCTTGAATTTTGGGGACCATCGCTGCAGGATGAACGGCTTGCCGAGCAGAAACCAAGGTCCTCCAGACAAAACCGACTCGAGATCTTCTTCAGTCGAGAAATTGAGAAGGAAGAAACCATCCGCAAGCGACAGAAGTTTCATGGATCCTTTTAATTGCCAGAGGTTCAGCATAGCTTTTAGCAACCGCTCATAGTAGGGTCGAGGCCCCAAAGAATAACCGATAAGCGCCGAAGTCCAGATGGACTTCCCTTCCGACAGATCGTCAGTTTTGAAAGAAAGCTTTTGGCTAGGGGAGAAGAAGGAAACCGGAAAAGGAGCGGGTTTTGCAGCCGAGGCCGAAACATTAGCAGCATAGGAAAGTCCTCCAGGGAGAGGAGAAGGCGCGGTGGAGGTGGAAAGCGGAGGAAAATGAACTGGAGAGGAAGCCATCGGGAGGGAGAAGCCCTCCCAGGTGAAGAGAGGCGGAGGGAGTACGCAGACGGCGTAAACCCTAAAACAAATCGCAAACCCTAGCAGAGCTCAAGATACGTCTTCAAAGTGAAAATTTTATCTCATAATTTTGTTTCTATTTTGGAAATAAAGTAGAGGTAGCCTGCAAGCACCTG
>NW_021463063.1:0-574 GCF_001605985.2 Dendrobium catenatum
TCACAGATTCAGAGTAGTTTAGTTTAGTCATATGAACTTGTTTACTTTTTTCAAACTGTGTTATTGAACAATCTGATGTTTTTAATATTAGTTGGTTATGTTATTGAATAATCTGTGTTAATGGACATTTATATTTTTAAGTATATGTTGAAGTTCTTGAGATCTGTGATGTCTAGATTTGTGTTGTGGAACTATTATTGTATGTATTTGTATATGTTTGCAAGTGTGGAAATCCGATTGTTACATGAGAAGGATTTTTTCTTGTTATTGCTACAGGTTTCTGACGGATTTGGCGTCGGAAAGACGCCGAAAACGACGATACAACAAGTCCATGTATCATTGCGCGCGTTTTATTTCCGCCAGAAATACCGGCAGAAAACACGCCGGTAACAAGCCGTAGCATTAGTACGGCACCAATTATGGTGTTTTATTTGCCGGTATTACCTGCGGATAAGGCGTCGGCAACTAGTCGCAGATTTATTTACGGCGCAGCTTACAGCGTCGTATCCGCCGGTCTTTCCATCGGATATATACGTCGTAAATTCCGGTGTTTATAACGCCGAAATAATCCGGT
>NW_021463064.1:0-323 GCF_001605985.2 Dendrobium catenatum
ACTAGTGTCTTACCTTGCAGCCTAAAGCCTAATAGAATTATAGAGAACATTGATATTTTCGATTGGTCGTTGTCAGACGAAGAGTGGAATCGACTCAACAGAATAGAGCCCCAGATCTGCCTATTTGGAAATTGGCCAGTTAACACATCTGAAAGCGGGTTGCTTTCTGGAAGGGGTCCTCTTCAGGCTGTGCACGAGGTTGAAGATGATGACACTGAAGACAGCTCTTGACTTCTTGCATGTAATGATGAATATCTTTACAGAATTCCTTTATTTACCAAGAGAAGAATATATATATTAATGAGATTTCTGCTGAAACCATA
>NW_021463065.1:0-428 GCF_001605985.2 Dendrobium catenatum
TTTTTAGATGCATTTACTTCCAACCAATCCAATGTTTTAGCAAAATTGTTAAATTCCGGAATATGAAATCCCCATGAATTGAGAACTTTTTTAGTTTGAAGGATTTTATCACAACTCACCACCACATGTTTGATATCTTCAATATCCAAGCAACCTCTTGGACATAAGCATCCTTCTTTGAGCCCACAATATTCAAGGAAATGAAAAGTTGGAATAGCTTTATGGTAAATCCTCCACCAAAAAGTTTCTGATGTTGGATTTAGTTTAATCTTCTTCATCCAAGGCCAATATATCCCTTTGATAGAATTATTTGACAAGGCTTCAACAGATAAAGCAGCCAACGTTTTCCCAGATTTAAAAGAAATTAGCTCCATTTTATCACTTCCAGCCTCTTGATCGATTTTAATATTGCATATAATCTGAAGCAA
>NW_021463066.1:0-263 GCF_001605985.2 Dendrobium catenatum
TGATACGAAGACCATCTTGTCTTCACTGGTGAAGAAGAGGGAGAGTACAAAGATCAAGTGTTTATAGTAGGATAATTTATACCCAACAATAGTGCTTAACTTTTTCAATGTGGAATTGGGAAATAGATGTCCATATAAGAATAAATATACCCAACAATAGGGTTAAATCTTGTCAGTGTTATGAAGATGGTAGTGATTTCTAATGTCAGTCGTCTGTGGTTATGATGGTTATCGATAATAATAGCTGGTGGTGGCATTTATTG
>NW_021463067.1:0-210 GCF_001605985.2 Dendrobium catenatum
AAATAAATCTTTAAATATGCATGTATATCATCTTTTTATAAACATTAATATATTAATTAATATAAATATATATTAGTTCAATCCTCTCCCTCTAAATTTGGTTGCTATACAGTATGGATTTTACTCGGATTTTGTTAGGATTTCGTTGATAAAATAAAGATGTTTCATAATTATCTCTTCTTTCTATTTTGTAGAACTCCTCTAAAAGTA
>NW_021463068.1:0-252 GCF_001605985.2 Dendrobium catenatum
TTTCCCATTCGTGTTCTTTTATTGAAGCGCTTGCTGGTTCTAAACCTTTATTTCCGGATTTGTTGTTTCTACCTTTCGTGGAATACCGTTTTTATGGGTTTTCGACCAAGAAATCAAAGAGCTCGCTGCCCCTTTTTCAGTTTTCCCTTGTGGGTTTCTTTCCCTCTAAAAGACCCCCTCTTGATTTTATACGCAAATTTTTTTTCAATTTGAAGTTGAACAGTGAGTTTTAGTTACAATTTTGGATCCTTC
>NW_021463069.1:0-214 GCF_001605985.2 Dendrobium catenatum
AGCCGGCTCACGAGCCGGCTCGGCTCACTTACATCCCTAAGTGTACCTATGTGCATACAAGTTAAGGTGTATGTGCGGGGATATTCTTGGAATAGACGCCTTCTGTCTGCTTGTACGAATGTTGCAGATCCGGTGGCGTGGCGTAGCAGCTTCTGGATAGAATTGTTTGCTGCTTCATACAGGTAGACTGTCGTGCACTATTTGTTGATTTTTG
>NW_021463070.1:0-290 GCF_001605985.2 Dendrobium catenatum
AGACTTGCTCTGATACCAATTTGATAAGAAATACTTGAAATCAAGTATTTCCTATTCACCTTTACAACAAATCTCCACGAAATACTGCTGTTCGGAGCAGGAGAATAGTGAAAACAGTGGAAAAATTGTAGAAAACTGAGAGAAAATCGTAGGAAAAACTTGTATTTTACTAGTAGATGCAAGGAAATTAGCAAAGATACAATTGATCCTCAATTCGAGAGGAGGATCGATCTCTCCCAAATCACTAGACGCAGCTAGAGCCCAAAGAAACCTAAATCTAAGAGATCTCA
>NW_021463071.1:0-222 GCF_001605985.2 Dendrobium catenatum
TAATGTTTTAAATATTTAAAAAAATTTCCAATTTCCCAATTATTTTAAAACATGTCATTTAGTGAGAGTGAGAAAACAAGTAGGAAACTGTTTATCAAAATTGTAAATTTAAATTCCAACTAATAATATGTATCATCATGAAAAATTGGGAAATTGTTGTAATCCGAGAGCTGACCAATTGCTTTGATGATTACAAACATTGTTGCTTTAATTATTCACTTA
>NW_021463072.1:0-310 GCF_001605985.2 Dendrobium catenatum
GCATTTGCTCGATCAGCCTGGTCCACACAAGAGGAGCCAGGTCTAGACTCAATACTCCCATTGCCGACTAAGCCTCCAACCGAAGGAGGGGGGGCAGACCCATCCGTAGAAGCGAAAGCGGTCCAGACATAGAGGAAGACCCCAGATCAACCCCACTCGGCCGGGAGGGGGGAGGAGTGATCGGACTCTTCCCAGCCTTATTACGAGGAGGCTGCATCCCTCTAGAACCATTAAGATCCCGGCTTCCTGAGCAATTCTGCCTGCTATGGCAATGTTCCCTTCGGTGACCCACTCTGCCATAGCCATAACA
>NW_021463073.1:0-212 GCF_001605985.2 Dendrobium catenatum
AACTAATACAAATCTTATACATATTATTATTATTATTTTTTTTTTACAACTCAAATTACGAATACTACTGTTACTGTTACTATTAATAATATTACTACTACTATTTACTATTATTGTTATTGTTTTTTTTTACTATTATTGTTTTTGTTACTATTAATATTACCACTATTATTACTATTACTATTACTATTAATATTACTTTCATTATCACT
>NW_021463074.1:0-439 GCF_001605985.2 Dendrobium catenatum
AGTTCATAGGGCTTAACATCCCGAACGAACTTTCAGTATACTGTATTTTTAAATTATCGGCCAGGACGATCCTCAGATCGTCCTGGATGAAATTATCAAATTATACCTTAATTGATCAGGAAATCAAGGGAGTAATTAAGGATGATTGATACGATCATATCATCCGGGACGATCGCAAGATCGGCCAGGATGGTCCATTCAAAATCCTTAAGTTATTTCAGGACGATAAATATCGACCAGCTCAAAAACAGGGCGATGCTCAGGACGATTTGCCTCTGATTTGAATTGATCGGCCAAGACGATCATGAGTTCGGCCGGGACGATCAAGCCAAATTTCAATCTTCCAGGAGTGTATCCAGGGCTATGCTCTGGCCGATCTTCTGAGTTTGTACTGATCGGTCAAGCCGATGTCCATATCGGCCTGGACGATAAAGTCGGC
>NW_021463075.1:0-921 GCF_001605985.2 Dendrobium catenatum
AGAGGCCATTTTTTCCAACGTGTTGAATATGAGGGTCTCGGCCTATCATGTTTTGGGTGCGGATAGGTGGGGCACCGAAAGGAACATTTCCCAACCCGTACTTGTGCCAACTCTGCTGGAACGAGCAGCATCCCGCCCACAGTGGAGAATATGAGGACTCAGCCTCGGGGAGAAGGGCGTAGCCCTGCTACAAACAGCAAATCACTGGCTAGTGCTGAGAGCACGGTGGTTGGCACGATCACGCCTTGCCCCCCTGCTCGGGCAGGCGGATTGGACAAGGACAAATTGGGTAAGCCGGCAAAGTCTGCAGTGTTAACGGGATCCATTCCAACCCTGAAAAATTCCACCGGAGAGTCATCCGGGAGCTTGTCCGATCTTACGGAGGACGAGAAACTTTTTGGTGCTTGGAATTTGGTGGCCCCGAGGAAGGGGAAGAAGCCACAAAAAAAGGCCGAACCGGTGGGCAAACTACCACTTGGGGAAAATGCTCCAAGGAAAGTCAATTTGGAGGAGATTATGGCACCAAGTGCGGTGAGAATGAAGGAGAATTTCCGTCCTAACAAGGGGGACAAGCGGCCAGGACTTTCGGAACCTTTATTGTTCTCGGCCGGGATATCCAGGGAATCGAGTAGGCGTCCCGCACGGCCTAAGTTGGGGGCGTCCAAGGCTCATTTTGATAAGGAATTGCAAGCTTTAGGGCCAATTGAGGAGGCCCCATGGAAGCGAAGGAAAGACGGAAGCACACCTAAAAGCGGCGGAGACGCTTCCCCTATGGTTGTTTAATGTCTTCGACCTTATTTTGGAATTGCAGGGGGGCCCGGAAGAAGTGTACGGGCAACTACCTGCGTCACCTGGTGGGTGATAATGATGTTCACTTCATTGGTCTTGTTGAAACAAAGGTCGAATGTTTGGAGCGTGCCG
>NW_021463076.1:0-859 GCF_001605985.2 Dendrobium catenatum
GAAAGGATTTCCTAATTAATCATCTCCTAACCCTGGGCTGGGTAGATAGGACCGATAAGATAAAAATTAAAAACAAAATCTAATTTGAATATCCACTTCTCCAAACTACATGCCATGATTTAATTGAAGTCCGAATGCAAAGCTACGTCCAAACTCCACATAAAATAATTTTTCCTAGGCCATAGGGTTTTCTTTTCATATCCATTTCTTCCTTGCTGCTTCGACCTCATGTGCTTCATGCAGCAATGTGTTGAAAGAGTCACTAAAGAAGCTTCTTCACCTCATTCTTTGACGATATTTGATTGGAGGTCACGTCAGGAGCTTGCTCGCTATGAAGATAACCATCTCCGCCTCCTCCTTCAAGATGGAAGCTCGCTCGCTCGCTCGCTCGCCGGAGGAGAACTTTGCAAATCCATAAATCCTGATAAATTCACACAAGGAACCAAGATTTAGGCCATATCTCTGTAAATTCAGTCGTTTTAGATTTATTGCATGCTCTCAAACCGTTTGATAGGATTTATAACAAATCCGGCTTAAATCCAACATAAATCCCGCTAAAAAGCAGCCCTTTAAGTTTAACACACACAGAAACAGCTGGGAAAAATAAAATAATACTTCATCAATATAGCAAATATCAAGATCATGAGATGTGGACAATCCCAGAGATAACTAAATACAAAGCAAGATTTGTATTCCAACGAATAGAAAAACCCATTTCCACAAACTCAGAACAAAGAACATACTAAATTGTACGGGAAACTCTCTGCAACATCTCAAGATACCAATTTCAGATTTTTGGGTGGGGGAGGGGACCAATTTCATATCAGTTAACTCCAATAAAACCTTACTTGACAAAATT
>NW_021463077.1:0-359 GCF_001605985.2 Dendrobium catenatum
TCAGATTATTCGAAGATGAATCAGAATGTGTCATGTCATCCAATACATACACCGGCACATAGAAAATAGTGACGTAGAGCGTCCTAATTCACTTTCGACGGCGTCCGATGACCACACATAATAATTTCTAGAATGGTCAAGGGCATTCATGCCTCTCACCGATGCTCATTTGAATCGCACAACCCGCAAAGAAAAAAAAAATTAATATAAAATATAATTTTAAAATGAGCGATAATGATAATAATTTTTATAAGAACTTATAGAAATTTTAGCAAAGAATTGTGTGTTGTAATATGCGTTGTGGACTCGCGGAATACCATCCTAACGTGGGCAAATTATTACGTCCTGTCACCGGATCT
>NW_021463078.1:0-220 GCF_001605985.2 Dendrobium catenatum
TACCTCCACGTCATCACCCACCTTGTTCTTCAAATTTCAAAAATTCAAATTTGAATGAGCTCCAAAATTTCCATAATTGCCAAAGTCCAAATAAGGAAAGAATTGGGTTGAATCCAATTCAAATTTCATGGCATGAGGAGTTACTAATTCTTATCCTAGGTGGCATCGACTCATTTGGAAAAGCATTGAATTCTCCCCAAAATCCCCTCCCTCCTCCTTG
>NW_021463079.1:0-322 GCF_001605985.2 Dendrobium catenatum
TTTCAAGGATCTTCTCTTAAACTCCAAGGATCTTCTCCCTTGAAACCCCCTCCAAGGATCTTCTCCCTCTCTTAAACTCCATCCTTTCCTCTCCCCCTTTCAAGCTATCTCTTCAAGTTTTCTCCAGAAAAAATGAAGTCTCAATGGCTGCCAAAAACAGATATCAAGTGCCTTGACAAAGCTTAAATATAAGAGCTCCAAAAAGGCTCTTAAATGCACCAAGCTGACACTATCGTCCAGGACAATCGCATAATCGTCCCGTACGATATGCTTAAAAAGAGGGCTTCAAAATCCTAAAAAACTCAATTTCGATGCAAAAAAT
>NW_021463080.1:0-845 GCF_001605985.2 Dendrobium catenatum
TCGCTTTGAATCAGAATGCAAGAAGGTGTGATTTTGGCATATGCAAAACGAGGAAAGGATTCCTCATTTGCTTTTGAAAGAAAGTTTTCAGAAGCATTCCTGTGGGGTTTCTTTGCTAACACCTTTTGTCTCTTACTAGATGAGGCCATTGTTTATTTGGAAGTCGAAAGGGATTGAAAGAGATGTTTAGAGATGTGATTGTTGAGTTGGAAAGCCTTCATATTTAAAGAAAATGATACGTTCGTCCTGGACAAAAACAGTTCTTCCTGGACGAAAACAGTTCGTCCTGGACAAAAATTATCGTTCGTCTGGACGAAAAAATTTCGTACAGACGATCAAATTCGTCCAAAATGTAACGGCTTTTCGTAATCAACACAATTTACGATACGTCCTTCGTACATACTTTTTGACTTGACCGATCGTACAGACGAAAAATTGTCGTACAGACGATCAAAAGTTAATTCGTTTTAATGTCTGTTGAAAATTGTCCCCTACTATGAATCAACGTTTGTTCGTCTGGACGAACAAAAAGTTCTTACGGATGAACTTTACAATTAAAACTGCCTTATCCACTCAACTGCTGCATTCAATAGTCCCGACGTTTGAGAAAAAAATATTTCTTCCTGAACGATCATCAGATCGTACAGACGAACTACATTAAAAACTGCTCTCAAGACGTTTCATATCACGCAAACTGGATTTTACACACATCGTCCAGTACGAAAAATTTCGTCCCGGACGATTTCCACATTTTTGGATTTTTGAATTTTTATTAAGAAAATTCAAACAAAACAAACAAATTACAGAAAACAATGACAAATCCATAGACTCTAAAATAAAATCAC
>NW_021463081.1:0-299 GCF_001605985.2 Dendrobium catenatum
GATTGATCAAAAATATTTTTAATAGGCACACCAAGAAGATCGCTACAGGTGGACCACTTAGCCCAGTACGTACTGAAGGGACCACTTCATCTCAGCCTACTACACAGTCTCAGCATGCTACATAGTCTCAGCCTACCACTCAGCCTTTACCCACTCTTAGATCCAGTAGCCCACAATTCTACTCAGCAGACCCTTGATTTCCTTCACCATATCCCATGCAGAGTACTCCTTTATACCCATACTACCCACCCCCACCTTATGCTAGTACCCCTCCTACTTATCCATATCCACCATATGTT
>NW_021463082.1:0-313 GCF_001605985.2 Dendrobium catenatum
CTATTTATAATTTTTCTGGAGTGGCATAGCCAGTAAATAGGCGTGAGATCATGGGCGAATTGGGAGTGGTTTGAATGGATGGCCGATATCGAATCATTTGATCATACATTGTTCGTTGGACATTTAAAGACCTTAGTGATGTCGAAATTTGGTGATATTGGGCTCGTTGAATTTGTCTCATCGAGCCGCTCGATTCGAGTATAAGCTCGATAAAATCGGAGACCATTTGGTAACTCAAATTGCGGTTTGAACCTTCCAATAGCACTTCAGGTCCTAGATTTGGACTCATTTGGGCTTGGATTGGGTTGATCTT
>NW_021463083.1:0-348 GCF_001605985.2 Dendrobium catenatum
GCCAATCAAGTCCACTTGCAAGTTTATTTGAGTTCAAATGAGTCCAGGTACAAGCCATTCATATTGCATTCACTCGAAATTTCGGCAGCCTCCCGGCGTCTCCCCCGTTTAGGGGAAAACTGGGTCTTTCCCACCTCGCTAAGAAAAGCGTGCATGTGTATTTTTTAAAAATATTTTTGCAAGAAAAGCATTTTTTGAAAGTATTTTGCAATAAAAACAGTTATTTCCCCGCAAGCGGGTACTTATGGGTATCCCAGCCTCGTCGTACGTATCGCACCAGGTTCCCATCCCACCACGCTAAGAAAAGCGCTTATAGGCGGGGAAATCCGTGGCGATACGAACTTCGAA
>NW_021463084.1:0-243 GCF_001605985.2 Dendrobium catenatum
TTTCTTACATCATAAATAAATTTTAAAATAGTTTATTTCTATGTTGGATACTAATGAATATATTGTCGTTTCATGTGCTATTTGGAAAGATGAAGGCTGTATATTTTGGAAGGTGGAAATGTGAAGTTTTTTTTGTAAAGTAGAGAGTATGATTTTTGAAAGTGAAAAGTGTAGGTTTTAAAGGATGGTGTTTGTGATAGATGAAAGGTAAAGCGTTTTGTGTATAAGTAAAGAAGTAAAAAG
>NW_021463085.1:0-488 GCF_001605985.2 Dendrobium catenatum
ATGATTATATGTGTAATTAAAACTTAGTGTGCCATATAGGCTCGATGGAAGAATGTAAGAACAATTAAGAGTATTGAAATAGGATGTTTGCATTTCTAGACATTGGATATAAAATATTCTAGGTTCTTAAGGAGATACTATAGCTGTAGGAGTTCAACAGATAAACTTTTCACCCCTATAAGCTCAACAGATATCTAGGGATGCATATGCTCTGAATCACAATACCATAAAGAGTCTCATTAGGAAATATATGCAATTTAATTTCATTAATCCAAAATACTTTAATTAAATATTTTATCTAATATTTTAACTATTTTATTTAGTGATAGAATCTCCAAAAATTATCATTTTTATTTTAGTAGGATAATTATTGCAAATAGAGTAAACAATAGTAGTTTGATGCAAGTAAGCATTCTTCCATATGGGTTTGACACTCTATCACTTTATTAATTGATTCAACATGTATATTTGCATATATTAATTATAGT
>NW_021463086.1:0-382 GCF_001605985.2 Dendrobium catenatum
TCATGAACCAACTCATTTAAAAAACAGCAATATAAAATACACTTAAAATATATTAGTATTTATGAGTGTAAATACAAAGTTGTTAAAAGTTCCTAAATTTTACAATCAAATTTCCTTATATCAAGTTATTTATTTATTATTTCCCGATTTAGGTTTTGTTTGGGAGGGTTTTATTACTGCTGCTTACAAAAAGCTGCTTTAAGAAGCAGTAAAAAAGCCGCCCCAAATAAAGCCTTAATAAAAAAAAAGTTTTTGAGTTAGATTCAGATGAATCTGGATTGTCAGTGGTTCGGACTCAGATTCAGCTTTTTTTTCACCTATTTATTATATAGATTGAATTTGAGTTTCAAAAATGATCCATTTTAACTCAAATTTGAAACTC
>NW_021463087.1:0-269 GCF_001605985.2 Dendrobium catenatum
GATCATAGGAAAGTTCACATACCTCATCTTGATCCGTATTATCATCTGCCATCAAGCATAGCTTTGATGTTTCTTCTTCTGGTTCTGTCTCCGATGAGTCTGATGCAGAATCCGCCCAAAATGCCTTTTGTAATCTCCCTTTGCCCTTCCTGTACTTAGATTTCTCCTCACCCTTTCTTTTGCTTGAGTGATCTTGAAGTGTAGGGCAATCCATTTTCACATGTCCGGGCTTCTTCCTGCATTCAAAACAAACAACATCAGAAGATCCT
>NW_021463088.1:0-250 GCF_001605985.2 Dendrobium catenatum
CCTTAAATAGCAGGTAGGTCCCTTCTTTTCAGGGATCATAAATCCTACTTATCTGCGTCACAGGATGACGCCACCTCCATCTTTTCTCTCACGCATGTGACGGATTGCTTGACTTTCTTTCTCCAGTTTCTCTCTAGTACCCTAGAGCCTCCGAATGCTGGTATGAGCCACGCATGTTGATTTAGCCTTTTTGAGACATTTCTTTCCTTTGAGTAGGATTTCCTAGTCTATACCCTCGTGCTAATCCCAA
>NW_021463089.1:0-293 GCF_001605985.2 Dendrobium catenatum
TGCTGTGAAAAATGAAGTTTTCGGTTGGAGATGCCCTCAGTCCCATAATTAGTTTATATTGGTTTATTTTACAAGCTCTTTTACTGGACTAGCTCTCTAGCATGATCATATTCAACTTCATTTTGGCTCGATTATGTTAATATATCTACAAAGATATGTATGCGCACGAGCGTGTGCCGCCTTGCATGGACAAATCATATTCAAATTTCACAAAATTGGCATCCTATTACTTTTTATGGTGTTGATTAAGATGGATGGTTTTGATTTTTCAATTGAATCTTGAATAACTTAAC
>NW_021463090.1:0-250 GCF_001605985.2 Dendrobium catenatum
ATTTTACTTAAACGATTTGAAACGACCCCATTTGTATATGTGTACGAAATGTCTTCGTATAGCTGATCGTCCCGTACGAACTAGGTTCGTCCGGTACGAACGATTATTACTAGGTCGGTTCTAGAAACTGCTGAAAACCGTTCTAAGTCGGTTAATCGTTTGGACGAAAATTTATTCGTTTGGACGAAATTTTTACAGAGGACCGATCATCCTGGACGATTATTAATTTCGTCTGGATGAAAATTTTCCA
>NW_021463091.1:0-323 GCF_001605985.2 Dendrobium catenatum
GAACTTAAATGCGTTAAAACTCCCTCGCCAAAAGAAAAAGCACAACAGCAGCAGGCGGAGGCCGGGGTCGAATTTTCGGAGCCCATAGTTTTCCAATAAAAAATTTGATCTTGGAAGTGAAAAGAGTTTTTGGAATGAAGATCAAAGAAATAGGACAGGAGAAAATGCTAGAGTTTTTCTTGTTAACATCTCTCATAAGAAGAGAAAAAGGGGTATCTAAAGGGAAATGGTAAGTAAAATCAAATTTGAATAAAACTAAAAATATAATATTAATTTATCAACTAATAATAATATATTTGATAAAGAATTCATTTATTTTAAAA
>NW_021463092.1:0-205 GCF_001605985.2 Dendrobium catenatum
AATGAATAAAAATAAACAAGTCACACTTAAATACGCATCAAAACTAAACGAAAACAACAAAACTAAAAACAAAACAAAACAAAAATACAATGAACACAAAAACAAAAAAAAAATATAAATTTTGCAAAAAAACTTTTTTATATAAGCATTTAAATCAATCACTCCTATCCTAGTTCTTAATGTACTGAAAGTATCAAAGGCTAAA
>NW_021463093.1:0-435 GCF_001605985.2 Dendrobium catenatum
TCCCAACAACAACAACATTATTAAGCCTTTATTCCACCGTGGGGGGCATGAAATTTTTTTTTTTTTCTATTGTGCAATGTTAAGAGTTAGACTCTCATTTAAATCTAATAAAGAAATGTCATTTCTGATATTTTCTAACAAAGTCTTTTTAGGTCTACATCTACCTTTCTTAACACAAGTCAAATGAAAAGTATATACTTTCCTAATCGGATCATTAAAAGACTGTCGTTTTATGTGACCAAACCATCTAAGGCGACTCTTTATAATCTTATCTTCCACTAGATCTACTCTAACCTTTTCATATATATATGCTTAGTTCATATCCTGCTAAGAGTTAAGTCACTCATCCATCTAAGCATCCTCATCTCTGCAACAATTAACTTAATATTATGCTTCTCTTTTAATGACCAACATTCTGCTTTTGCACCATTAAGC
>NW_021463094.1:0-344 GCF_001605985.2 Dendrobium catenatum
GTTTATCCCCCACATATGACTTATCTCATTGTGGGCTATGAAAATTCGGCCCTGGCCTCACCCACTTGCTTTTCTTAAGGGGAGTTTTAACGAATTTAAGTTTCGGTGTAAATTTTGGAAGACAGATGAGTTTGTAGATAAGACACTACCCATAGGTTTTACCCTTATTTTGTGAGGACTTTATGATCTGTGTTATGGTTTCTTATAGGCGTAAGCCCCTATAGTTAATTACCTCTCCCGATAATGAGAGAGAACTTTCGATTAAGACTAGCCGTCAATCAAATACGTAGAGATATATAGTATATGACATATAGTAACAGCATGGGCTTGAGAATTGGATAGTT
>NW_021463095.1:0-242 GCF_001605985.2 Dendrobium catenatum
CAATTAAATGCTAAATCATTTAACTATTTTTTCTATGATTTAAATTCTGAAGAGTTTATGTTTGTTTCCACGTGCACTACTGGCAAGAAAATTTGGGATAAATTACACCTTATACGAAGGCACTAGTGAAATCATACAATTTAGATTAAATATTTTAATGCATGATAATGAATTATTTTGTATGAAGTCTTATGAGTCAATCTTAGACATGTATACTAGGTTTATTCAAATTGTGATAGCAT
>NW_021463096.1:0-242 GCF_001605985.2 Dendrobium catenatum
AATCAACTTTGCGACAAGGGCTTCTTCATAAAAGTTTTGGCAAATTCATGCATAATTAGCTTAAATAATAACACTATTTTGCAGGGAAAGCGGATCAACAACGTTTACATGCTTGATTTAAATAACATTGAATGTGTTGCTTCATTTTACTTAAAAATGGCTGTTGATGATTCATGGTTGTGGTACATGAGATTATGTCATGCCAGTATGAAAACCCTTAGGAAAGTAACCCAAAAAGACTT
>NW_021463097.1:0-341 GCF_001605985.2 Dendrobium catenatum
AGTATCGTAAACTATAAGGACTTGTTGTATAGTAATGTTTAATGTGAGCTTGAATTATTTGTGTTCTACGATTTTGTTTGTGCACGTTTTATGGAAGGAAGTCCTTTGTTTACAATTTTAGTTATTTTTAGATTGCATCAACTTGGTATCAGAGATTTAGGTTGTCGGGCGAGTCTTCGTTTGACTTAAAAAAGAAAAAAATAGATATTTAAAAAAATCAACAAAGAAATTGGAAATATATGTTTGTGCAACAAATGGTTAACCTACAACAACAAAAGGAAAAAAATAACTAATACCCTGGCTACACTAAATTGAAAAGGCAAATCTATTTGGAAACAGAA
>NW_021463098.1:0-277 GCF_001605985.2 Dendrobium catenatum
ATACACGTATCGTCCAGGCCGATAGTTAATGTCGGCTATCTTAATTAAGAATCCTTAATTTAGACTTTCTGTTTTAAGCCGATCGTCCCGGACGATATAAATATCGGCCGGGCTGATGTGGGCAAAAACAGAATTTCTAAGCCTCACAAGTGTGTGTGTGAAGGGTTACTTAGCATCAGTCTTTTTGATTATTACAAGAAGACTCAAAAGGTGAAAAATAAAATTACAGACTGACTCAATCCTAAACCTATGCGATCCTGGACTTGGCTTCCTCTTG
>NW_021463099.1:0-486 GCF_001605985.2 Dendrobium catenatum
GCATTCCTGATTAGTTGCCTTTGGAATCCAATAAACTAACTGTGATGCATAAGAGTTTGGATGTGAGTGATGATGTGCCTTTTATAGATGTGTCGATTTCACTTGTTTCTCATAATGCCTTGATAGCTCATTTGTGTTTAAAATTAAAGGATTCCTATATGGATCATTCTAGTTGGCTAGCCGAGCATAATCCATTGGCTAATCGAGGTGTTGGGGAGGATAATGATGATCCTGGATATAATTTTCAGGATTTGTATGGTTTGAATGTGGGCCGCATTGAAGATGATGATTTTAATAGTGTTGTCGGTAAATGAAGTTGACATAAATAAAAAAAGAAGTGTTCTTTCTCTTAATTTGATTGTCTCTTTGATTTTTTGTTTATGGTCCTACTTGATTTACGATCATCGTTTGGTTTTGTTTGTTTTTAGCTTGTGTGGGTTTAGTGAGTTGGTTGTTTGCTGTGGAATCTACTTGGCTGGTTTGGTT
>NW_021463100.1:0-374 GCF_001605985.2 Dendrobium catenatum
AGGTGAGATCCAAGGAGTCCAAGGAGGAGAGATCCAAAGAGTCCAAGGAGAAGACATCCAGAATGATAAAGATTGAAGACCCAATATTCCACTCAAAGTTATTGGGGTCTATCATAGGTTTAGAAATCCGGGTTGTTGGCAGTGGTGTCCGGCCACTTTATTTTCTGCATATCTTGGTTGTAATAAGGGCAATTTGCCTATGGCTATTTAGTTTATTATTTTTGGATTTATATTGATGTGTTTACCTGATTGCGCAGTAGAAATTTTCTGTTTTTCTTATGTTTCTTTTCTTGTATGCCGATTTTGTTTTCGCCTGGATTTTGTTAGGCTCTTTAAAGACTATAAAAATTCTTCTACTCATAACCAAAATTTAA
>NW_021463101.1:0-341 GCF_001605985.2 Dendrobium catenatum
GCCGGAGCAGCAAAGGGGTGAGATATCGGGAGAGGAGGGAGAGCCGGAGAGGAATTGAGCAGAGGGAGCGTTAGCGGGAGAAGGCCGAAGGCCTCGTCTCTTTGGCCTTTTAACGACTCGAGCGAGTCGTGCGAGCGACGTGCGAGATACGACGCTCGGTCTTGAGAGGAGAGGCGACGACGTGCGGAATGGAGCAGAGAGCAGGTGAGCGATTTTTGATTTTTGATTTTTTTTCTCGGTACAGCAGGTCAACACCATCATTAGTATTATTGGGGTACAATGATGTAATATATAAAAAAAAAAGTAATGAGATTAAAAGTAAATTTGAGACCACAATAGTT
>NW_021463102.1:0-334 GCF_001605985.2 Dendrobium catenatum
TGGAGATGATTTACTCATTGTTCAGATTTATGTTGATGATATACTCTTTGGATCTTCTAATAAAAAATTGTGTGATGATTTTTCTAAAATAATGAGTAGAGAGTTTGAGATGAGTTTGATGGGAGAGTTGTCCTACTTTTTGGGGTTTAGCATAAAACAATTGGAGGATGGAACCTTCTTAAATCAAACAAGACTGCGAGCCGACCTGATATTATATTTAGTATTTTCCTTTGTGCTAGATTTCAAGCTGACACTAAGGAGTTCCACCTGACTGCTTTTAAGAGAATTTTTAGATATCTTTTGGGGACCCAAGGCTTAGGGATTTGGTACCCTA
>NW_021463103.1:0-261 GCF_001605985.2 Dendrobium catenatum
TTTTTGGTCTTGAATCCTCTGAATGCTAGATCTTCTATAATATCCCAAAAGATCATGATATTTAATGGAAGAAGAATCACTTTCTTTTACAATTTAAAAGTATATGTAAAAACAATCATTTTCAATCTTTAATAACTTTGGATACTTTATAACTCATTCTAATTATAAAAATCTGAAATATTTACATTTACATCATTGCTTTCCATATGCATCATCACCTAGGAACATTCTACATTGTAGGGATATAAAAGAATAAGTATA
>NW_021463104.1:0-473 GCF_001605985.2 Dendrobium catenatum
CGATGGGGGAGGAGACTTCTATGAACAGTTCTTTGCTCTGACTCAGGAGGGGACCGTGGCCGATTACCGGGACAGATTCGAGTATCTGGCTAGCCGTTTGGATCACATCTCAGAATCAGCCCTAGAGGAAAATTTCATGAAGGGGCTCAAACCTGAGATACGAACAACTGTCAGAGTGTTGGAGCCAAGGAATTTAGGCAAGGCTATGGAGCTTGCACAATTGGTGGAAGATCAGAAGAGATCAGAAAGAGGAGCTCGAGGCAACTACTCAGGGGGGTCGTACAAGATGACTACTGCGGTATTACTCTCTAAATGGGTAGCGCCGGGGGGTCAAAAGGAAGCACCCAAGGAAAAGACTGTAGGAGGAAATGGGGGACAGTTCAAAAGGTTGACCGAAAAAGAAATGCAGGACAAAAGAGCAAAAGGGTTGTGCTTTAGATGTGATGAGAAGTACATGCCGGGGCATAGATGCA
>NW_021463105.1:0-249 GCF_001605985.2 Dendrobium catenatum
CCAATCATAGTAGATGTATTTCTATAAGATCTATGAGATTATTTGGATTAAAAAATCATGACTATCATATCTTCATGCAATGTCTATTACCAATTACCTTCCATTTTTCTCCAAATCTAATTTTAAAGCCCTTGATCGAGAAAAGCATATTCTTTAAAGATTTTTGCTCCTCAAAACTGAATTTAAAACACTTATTCATATAGAGTAGCATATTCCTTTTATTCTGTGTAAACTTGAGAAGATATTTCC
>NW_021463106.1:0-253 GCF_001605985.2 Dendrobium catenatum
ATCTGCAAAAGGTGCTTCTACCCTAACTCCATCAACTAATATAGTTGGTTTTGTATAACCTTCCAGGACTTGGATCCACATACAATAACCAAGTGACTGTAAGAAAGTAGACATGCGTGTTTTCCAAAAATCAAAAGGTATATTGTCAAACAGTAGATGTCTAGTTATAGAGTAACCCTCAGGTGTATTTCGGTTTCCGAATATAGCCATCTACGCTAATCAAAAAGTAGTTTAAACTTATGATTTTGAAACA
>NW_021463107.1:0-215 GCF_001605985.2 Dendrobium catenatum
TATTTTTACTTAAAGATTTCCTCTAAAGACGCACTTACGACTTTCATTGAAAGTGGTCGGGTGGTGGGTCTTACAACCTAATTCTTATAAACAAGGCTGTCCAATTGGTTTAAGTTTTTGATCTATGGTCGTTCATCGCGGTCGAGAGTGTCAAAGTCATTCTTTGCATAAGCTTCAAAAAATTTGACAAGATCTTCAAACATTTTCTTCTCACC
>NW_021463108.1:0-395 GCF_001605985.2 Dendrobium catenatum
AAAATCAGAAGGAATATGTTGCAGATTAGAAATGCGAGAAACAAGAGTATTAAAGATTTTATTGTTCGGATGACCAAGACGGGCGTGCCACACGGTGGAGGATGCGATGGAAGCATGAAGAGCCTTCGGCTGAGCGTCTGGTGTTATCTGAAGTTGATAGACTCCATTATGCAGTCGACCACGAAGAAGGGGCTGTTGAGTCTGAACATCCTTAATATCAAAGCCATTAGAATCAAATGTAATGGTAACATTGTTTTCTTGTGTTAGCTTTGAAACAGATATGAGGTTGTGGGTTAAAGCAGGTACATGAAGGAGATGACAGAGATGGAGCTTACGCGGCGAATTAGGCAGGGGAAGAAAACCTTGTCCAAAATTTTGGATGGGTATTGAAGAGC
>NW_021463109.1:0-306 GCF_001605985.2 Dendrobium catenatum
GGTGGCCCCCAAGTGAAGCTCTTATATTCCTCAAGTCCCATAGATCACTTAAATTTGAAGCTAGTTCCTAGTGTTTTTTATGTTGTAAGTGTGGTTTGTTAGATTTTTAGAGAGTAATGCCTCATAAATATACTCAAAATGTGAAACACTTCATCACACAACCCATAAAAAAATAGCATAATCATAAACCATTTCTTGGTATCTCTTAGGGAAACCGTTCATCCTTCAAAGATGGTTTCCAAAGTTTAATCTGGTTAGGGATGAATCGACCTCAATACCTATATGGGTAAAAATAATCAATCTTCC
>NW_021463110.1:0-271 GCF_001605985.2 Dendrobium catenatum
GAATGTTTTCTGAAACTTCAAGAAGTTGATCGTAGGAGAGTTCACATACCTCTTCTTGATCAAGATTGTCATCAGCCATCAAGCACAATTTCGATGTCTCATCTTCTTGTTCCGTCTCCGATGAGTCCGATGCATAATCCACCCAAAATTATTTTTGTACTCTCATCTTGTCCTTCCTTAGATTAGGTTTCTCCTCACCCTTTCCTTTGCTTGAGTGATCTTTAAGTGTAGGGTAATCAGTTTTCACATGTCCAGGCTTCCTGCATTCATA
>NW_021463111.1:0-242 GCF_001605985.2 Dendrobium catenatum
GAATTTTTTTTGGATTATGATTTTGATGATAGCAAACAAATCTTGTTTCACTACGACTGTCTTTTTTTCTACTGATTTTTTAGGACTCAAAGATCGGACAGAAATTGGAATCAACTTAAGACTGGGTAGATTAAGATTGTGTCAGTATGTAATTTTTTTTTTGAGTCAATTGTAATTGCTTGAAGTGATTGATGTTAAGTAACCCTACACACACACACACACACACACTTGAGAGATTTAGA
>NW_021463112.1:0-2022 GCF_001605985.2 Dendrobium catenatum
TTCCGCCCGTAGCGTCCCTACTAGATGAGTAGGGACGACTGATGCTTGGATCCGTTTGTCCTAGCTCCAGTTCCAAATGCTCCTTGTCCTTTGCTTTCCAAAAGGTACCTCGCAAGACAAAGAAAGAGAGGTATTAGAGCAGTTCTATAAATAATAAAATGAAGGAATGAAAATGCAAAAAAAGAAAGGAAAGAACGTACCTCTTTATTATTTGTTGAGTCGTTTGTGCTTTGAGTCCTCGTTTTGTAAGCGCGTAGCATCAAAAATATAAAAGAAGCGGCGAAGAAAACAACGAAAACTCAAATAAAACAAGGGGTGTAGGCATTGTTGTTATAGGATACACTTCGTCAAAGTCAAGTGTATCCTAAAACAATATCAACAATGCCCTTTGTTGTTCCCACGAATCCAAATGAGGCACTTGACATTTTCAAGACATCTACCTACTACACAATCTAACCAAATCTTACATCAACTAAAGGGACACAAATTCCCAACTCTAAATCCAAAGTAAGAGTTTCTTTTGTTTTGTATTTTCTCCCGAAATTCCATATTTCTTCTCTACGGAAGCTAATATTAAAAGAATCTAAATCAGACAAGTGAGTAATACCCTATTCTCAGAAAAGACACTAGAGGTTTTCTAACTCCAAGCTCCCTAAGATTCCAAACCCCAAAAAAAAAATCCGTCCTATGGAAAGAGACTCTAAAAGGATCTAACCCAAAACTTCCTTAAGTCTAAACCTCCAAGTTCATCCTTAGCCATAACCACTAAAAGAATTTGATTCCAATGGGAAGGCACTAACTACTACCTCAAAAGACATTAAGGGATCTTACTACACAAGTTTAACTACAAGATTATAGGTTTCAAAATGGTTTGCAAGAACCTCCCAAATGGGCTACTACAAAAATCTCCTCAAAAGATATCTACCAAAATTTTTTTTCTTTTCATTTTGCTATGACACAAAACTCTACAAAACCATCTTCCAAAATATCTTCTTTTGACACAAAATCCTACCCAACTAACCACTAATCAAGTGCCTCTCCTCTCATTCGGAGTGGGGTAGAAAACACTAAACTTTCCAACGAGAAGGTTTTATAAAGACCTCTCATTGCAAAGCATTCATCACAAAACATTCACAAAAATCTTCAATAAAACCCTTTCGATGTAAAATAATTAACAAAACTAAACATCTATAAGACCCTTTTACTACCAAACGTTTTCTAAGACTTTATAACCATAATAACATTCACAAAATTCTACAATGCAGAAATAATTCCTAAAGCCCTTCCAAAGCATTTTTATCTTTTCAACTAAGAATTACAAGTATATAAAAAAAAAAAAGAAGACCACTCAATCTTGCCAAAACAAACCTTACAGGAACAAAGAACTCCACAAATGCATGCTACCTCAAATGCTAACGGAAGCAAAACAATTTATAGCGAAATAAACTAATCTTCAATCATAAGTACACAGATCATCATTGCTAGTCATATATGCGATATTAAGAAAATAGTTATAAATCCAAACTCCTCCAAACATGAAAATAGACAAATGTTTATATGATATCAAAATGATAATGTAATTGAGAGCAAGAAAAGAAAAAAAAAATGCTTTTGTTAGAGAAATCAAATAAACTACCCATATTATCTTTCCACCTTCCCCTCTTTTTATGCCAAACATGAATAAAATAATCATAGCACAAGACTTTCCGAACTTAACATCTATGCCAAATGTACTTAGAGAAGAGAAGAGAAACCTCATGTCATTAGCTAACGATAGCGAATAAACAACTACAATAACTTACACAGATACGAATGATAACATGACTCAATTTCATAAGAAGATATTTTAAACTTAATCTAATCATCTGTATGAAATGCAACAAGACAATATTATGCTCAAAAGTTTCCAAAGAAAACACTCTTCGTTAGCGACCCAAATCTATAAAATTTTATGCAAAACTTTTTACCAAAACGATAAGAAGAGAGCCTCATTGCAACACAAATCTACATAAATTCCATTAA
>NW_021463113.1:0-201 GCF_001605985.2 Dendrobium catenatum
GCTGTGTCTTCAACTTCCATAGAAGAGGCTGACGCAATAAACATCGGGTTGAGCTTCAAACTCACACCCGAATTCGATTCCAGCTCCATCATCTCCCTCAGAGGAGGAACCTCCCTCCTAGCTCCATTAGATTTGCTCCGGTCCGATCCATTCTTCCCTATCTTTAGAATCCCCTTTGGATCCATATTTCTCGGTTTCACT
>NW_021463114.1:0-226 GCF_001605985.2 Dendrobium catenatum
ATACGTGTATCGGCCAGAACGATAAGCTCAAAATAGATCCAATGATGCGATCATATTGTCCTGGATGATCACAGGATCGGCCGGGACGATCCAGTCAAAAACCTTAAGTTACTTCAGGACGATAAATATCGGCCTGCTCAAAAACAGGTCGATGTTCAGATGATCGTGAGATCGGCCAGGACGATCGTGAGATCGACCGGGACGATCAAGCCAAATTTCAATCGTC
>NW_021463115.1:0-322 GCF_001605985.2 Dendrobium catenatum
GTTGAATTTTTATGAGCCTTTATTTACAATTTATTGTTTATTATTGTTCAACATTAAAATTCTCACTATATAATGCGGGAACGCTTGGCTTATGGTAACGCATGATTTTCAAACATAAGTAATGCAAGCTGGACAGAAGGTTAGATTTTTTACTTCAGAGCTAAGTCTAAGGTTGCTGTTAGTTTGTGATTCTTTTGGGATGAGGATAAATAAGTACATTTCAAAATTAGGTAATCCTTAGCCTCAAATGAATCACAATCTACCAGAAGCCTTAGACTTCGCTCTTAACTCTTAAGTAAAAAAGCTTACCTTCTGTCACAGG
>NW_021463116.1:0-454 GCF_001605985.2 Dendrobium catenatum
TGCATGATTCATCGCAGGACACACATAGTCTTGATACCTAAATTGTATTTATCACAGCATAACATGCATACAGCTCTTTAATGCAAGCATAAGGAGGAACCCAAACTCACTTGGGTCCCCAAATCTAACCCTTGAGTGACTTTATAGGGGTGCTCACACAAAAGTACTAATGAGAGCATGTGGTACCTACACAGTGGCTGCTCAAGACATATGATTGGAGACATGAAGAAGTTCATTACACTAGAGACTTGGACTGGAGGAAAAGTGACGTTAGGAAACAACACCATCAGGAAAGTGGTGAGCTCAAGTATTGTTGGAAATGCTAAAAAAATTTTAATTGAAAATGTTTTAATAGTTGATGGTTTAAAGCATAATTTATTAAGTATTAGTCAGTTGTGTGATAAAGGGTTTGAGATAAAATTTCTTTCTAACAAATGATTAATTAGTTTAAATG
>NW_021463117.1:0-241 GCF_001605985.2 Dendrobium catenatum
GGTAGAAATGGAAAAGTACAAATAACAAATAAAATATATGAAAATAAATAGAGACGATCGTAGCTGTTGATCTTCGATGTCCTCATCAGAGCTGCTTGAACTATGAATGTTCCAGTTTTACTTTTTACCATTGTATAGTGAGCTGCTTGAGCTATGAACATTGTATAGTGTCTCTGCATTTTTTCCATAAAAAATGTTATCCGAGTACTACAATTGTTAACAGTTAGTGCTGCAGGTGTTA
>NW_021463118.1:0-345 GCF_001605985.2 Dendrobium catenatum
GCTTGCTCGAACGGACGAAAGGATCGATCTGGGAGCTCGAGGGGAGCGTCTGGGAGTTCGACGAAGCTCTGGGAAGCGATTTTGAATGAATGTTGATGCCTCTGGAGGTCTGGCGAGCTCGAGCCTATTCGGCCACCTTTCGAGAGCTTAGACGGCCGGAATTGAGCTGGAGAAGTCTCGGATCACTGCCAGGTGGATGATGGCGACGTCCTAGGGAGATCATGGGGATCAAACCGGTGGGCAGCAGCTTTGAACCAAGAATTTTCTGGGGGGGGACCACCAGAACTCATTTTCCATTGGCTCCGACAGCCGCCGGCCATGGTCTGGGTCAGGTTGACTGGGGGA
>NW_021463119.1:0-230 GCF_001605985.2 Dendrobium catenatum
GGGGACTTAAATTTTTTAAAGTACCAATTCACCCCCCACCCCCCCTCTTGGTAGCCTTGGGACATTCACTTAGGTTTAACAACCTAATTACAAGACTCAACAAATGATTCTTTCTCTGCGTTCTTAAGCCTTTATCTAGGATTATCTGCATCTCTTCCAGCATCTTTGTTCACCCATTGCTCCTTGACCCGTAGGATAAACATCTTAAAACCATTATTTATGAATCTTCT
>NW_021463120.1:0-283 GCF_001605985.2 Dendrobium catenatum
GGTAGGGCATACATGTTAATATCAAAAAAACTGTTACCGAGACCTTAGAAGGTTCCTCTAGCTCACTACTGCTCCACAGAGCTACAATCAAAAAAGAAAACCAAAAAACCTATGAGCTCATGGATCCTTTTCCTACGATTACAAAAAGAACCTAAGTAAAAGCTCGGGCTGTGAGTAAACAGCACCCAAAAAAAGAAGAGTAGAGAAATATCCTTCAGCACGATCTTCTTGCAAAAAAAACTGAAAATAACAGAAAAAGTAATACAAGAAACAAACTAAGATT
>NW_021463121.1:0-256 GCF_001605985.2 Dendrobium catenatum
GGTACGCTGCTCATTTGATTCCTACTGCCAAGGAAAAGTGTTATAGATTTCTGCATGGATTGAATAGAGAGCTGAGGCATCCACTAGTACCTTTCCGGATACATGAGTTTTCTGAGCTGGTGGAGCGAGATCGATTGATTGAGATGATTTGGCGACACCGGTATCGAGGTACGATGACACCAGGAGGAGGAGAGATGAGGTATGATGAGACGATTCAGGTAGAGATAGAGAGAAGAGAAGCAAGTATGGTGATTCG
>NW_021463122.1:0-216 GCF_001605985.2 Dendrobium catenatum
TAGCACATACAGATAGCATTTCAATTCAGAAGAATTCTGGGTAAATCCGAAATCAGACAAAAATCGGGCAGCACAACTGCAGTAGACAGAATTTACACAAATTTTCCTGCAAATAAAATTCACCAAATTCTCACAGAATGTAGATAATCACATTTCAGAACATTTATTCTACTGCACCAAAAATTTACAATTCCACAGAAATATGTAGTCAACGAA
>NW_021463123.1:0-372 GCF_001605985.2 Dendrobium catenatum
AGACAATCTTTTGCTGTGGAGTTTATTCAAGAGGGAGAGATTCAGAGAGAGAGATCTATGTGAGGGGGAGTTTGTGAGGGAATCATAAGGTTTGCTCCAAGTAAGGTGTTCGTCGTCTTCTTCGAGTTGCTTCACTGGTTCCTTGGTGCCTCCGGGGAGATCATGTTCAACATTAAATCTAGGTTTTCTTCCTACTCCAGAAGCGAGTAAAAGGATTCTCAGGTTCTATGCCTTCACCAGGTGGATGAAAAAGGATTCAAGATTCTCTACCTCGCCGTGTCGGTGGAAATATTTTGTAAGGGCTTCTCTGCCTTGCTGTAGGAGAAAAAGGAGATTCACTTCAGTTTAGTACAATACTTGGAGAGGGAGTCT
>NW_021463124.1:0-241 GCF_001605985.2 Dendrobium catenatum
TTAATAGTTCCTCTTTATGCCTTTGTAGATCCCGTAGATGCACTTGTAGTCAAGAAGCCGCTTCAGAATTTCCAAAGTTACTTTTGGGCTCAGGTACGTTTTCTTCCCTTCTCTCTCTTTTTTTTTTAGTTTTGATTTTGTGCTCGTACTGACACCGCTTTGTATTTTGTGCAGGCTACTACAAGAAGAGGATCCAAGTTTTGACCAGTTTACTACTTCAGGAGACTTCAGTTTTGGTACG
>NW_021463125.1:0-210 GCF_001605985.2 Dendrobium catenatum
TGGTCATTACACCAAAAGGTGCCTCGATAATTAGAGCTTGACTTTCTTTTATTTAAGTGGTTTCACATTTTAGTGGCTCGAGATCTTCATTTTTGTGTTTAAGACTGTTGGTAGTGGTCTTCCTGTCTTCCTGATAAATTCTCTAGCAGTAATCATAGACTTATTGTGCATCAGGTGAACAATGTGAAGGTTTTGGAGGCGAACAATTAT
>NW_021463126.1:0-400 GCF_001605985.2 Dendrobium catenatum
CCACCACGCGCAATAAAGGCGTGTATAGGCAGTTTTTCGGTGCGCCACAAACGCCGAAGTAGAGTTTAGGCGATTGCTTGCTTCGTCGTAAACATCTAACCGGCGTCCCATCCCACCACGCGCAATAAAGGCGTGTATAGGAGTTTTTCTGGTCTACTACAAACAATGACACGAGAATCTGAGTTTAGGAAATCCGTACCTTTGCGGGCTCTGACGATGGAGGCTCGTGGACCGAGACAAGGGAAATGAGGCACATTTCCTTTTATTAATTATAATTAATATCAATTAATTGTAATTAATTAAGAAATTATTTTTAATTAATTATTCATAATTAATTAAATTTAATTCTAATTTAAATTAATTATAATTAATTAGATTAATTATAACAACTTAATTAAAA
>NW_021463127.1:0-1284 GCF_001605985.2 Dendrobium catenatum
ATGTTTGGAATCATCAAAACTATACAAGTTGCAAAATAATAAAATATACAAATAGCAACTATCTTAACACAATCCATTTTGACTTGATCAAGCCTATAGAAAACCCTTCATATCCATTTAAGCTTCAACACATGGTTTTGTACTCCCTCCAAACAAATTCAAGCAGCTGGAATGGACACTTGGCTGCCACCTCAGTAGTCAACATGGTCAGTTGACCAGTCAATATATGGTCAATAAAGCCTTGAGTGACCAAATTTCTTGGCTTGAGCTAATCTAACTCACTTAATCTCTTTCCAACTGTTTAATCATCCTCTAGAACCTTCTTAGGACTGATCACAACCCTCCAATCTTAATCAAACGGCTGCCATTGCTTCCATGCCCAAATGGGGACCAAAACCCCTTTCCATGTGGACTGTCCCTGCCATGTCCTTGCTCCCAGCTTTTTATCCACCCCAGGGGCAGGTGGTAGCCATCTAAGGGTGTCTCCAACTGATCCTAGCCGTCCAATAGGTCTAGGGTTATTTGAATAGGGTGAAAACCCTCATTCGAGCCGTAATTCTCCCTTGAACTCTCTCTCTCTCCAAATTCAAGCCTCTCCACCCGAGCTCCTTGATCTTTTAAATTCCCCAGATCCTAATCCATACCTCCCAAGTTCAAACTCACCATTCAAATGATGCCGACAATCACTTCTCCGGCGAACTCAAGCGAAGTCCGTCCAAGGAGGATCCCATTCGATCCTGACGTTAGAAGCTCGAGCAATCTACTACAAAATGGAGCGTGGACAGTCCATAAATGCAACATGCCTTTAAACGTTTTAATCCGTCCAAAATCGAGGTGAAAAACTCAAACCCTAGAATAGATCACACTAGACTAAATAGCTTTTTATAAAGCTCATTTTAAGGTAAGAAAAATAATCCCCATGATTTCAATTCACCTAAGCTATCTAGGTTTAAAATTTCAAACGATTTAATTGGTTGTATCGCAAGAACGAGCTATAGAACGAGTTTAGGGCGCTTTCGTGGTCTGGCTCAGGCGAACGGTTCTTGGACCGTTGATCGCTCGATCAACGGTCCAGATCGAGCCGTTCCGCAGTCTGTCAAAAACCGTAATCCATTATGTTGATAAAACTCCCATTCAACTTGATCACGGTCGCTGGTTTAGAACAGCGGGATCCTCTCTCCGTCGTTTGATTTTCATCCATTGAGATCAAACTGCGGGGCCTGATATCCACTGTTAGATGGAACCTGAAGGGGATTGAACGGCTGTCATGCACTGCTGACTGTC
>NW_021463128.1:0-234 GCF_001605985.2 Dendrobium catenatum
CCCGAAACCCTAAAGGGTTTTTTGGCTCGTTCTCCCTTGATACTCAACCAAAATTTGTGAAATTTTAAACACAGAACCTATATATGAACAGAAATCGTGGGGGCTAAACTTTTTGATCCGAAACACAATGTAAAGATATCTATTTAGATCTAAGTGTTTAGCCTATTCTTAGGGTTTTAAGAGGATCTAACCGTTGAATCTTCAAAATCTTTGTACGGTTGCACTTGTAGACTG
>NW_021463129.1:0-990 GCF_001605985.2 Dendrobium catenatum
ATTGATGTATCATCAAAAAATTATCTTGATCGGGCACAAGTCTCGAGACAAAGTCGAATAAGAAACTTCCAAAATTAATTTTGGGACCATCCAAACTTTGATTTCAGCAAATTTATAATTGAATCAAACAACTTGGAAAGACAAACCCAACAACACCAAATTCGATCTAATTTGAGCCCAAACGAGTCCAAACCGAGGGTCCAAAGTGCGTTTGGAATCTTCAAAGCATAAGTTGGATGACCAAATGATTTCCAAATGTGGCATATGCTTATAGTCGAATGGAGTAGCTCGACAAGAAGAATCCAACAAGCCCAATATCACTAAATTATAACATCACTAAGACATCAAATACATGATAAACGGTATATGATCAAGAAAATCGATATCAGCTATCCATCTGAAATACTCTCAACCTAGCATTTATATTCTCACCATTCACTAGTCATGTCACTCACAAAAAATTATAAATAGACCCCACATTCTTCACAAAAGGGGAAGAAAAAAGAAAAATATGTGATCTCTCTTGTCATAAGCTCCTCCTTGACCACCGTTGGGCCTCTGCCCGGACACTAGTCGTCACTGGCCTTCTACCAGGCCACTAGCCAATGGACCACAATCGGACTTATACCTAGCCACTAGCATCATTGAACCGTTGTCGGACTTCTACCGAACCACCTGCTATCTTTGGATTGTTGTTAGACTTTTGCCCAACCACCTGCCCTCGTTGGACCATCGTCATACTTATACCCATACACCAGTCATCATCAGACCTCTGCGCGACCACTGACTGCCACCAAACTTTTGTACGGCCACCAATTGTTGTTGGACCACTACTGGACTTTTGCCATGCTACCAGCCGTTGCTGGACTTCCGCCCGACCGTTGATCATCAATGGCTTGCCCGACCACCAGTCATCACCGGACTTCTCGGCTGCCGACCGTTGCCGAACTTCTACCTAACTGCCAGCTGATGATGGACTTCTACACAGTC
>NW_021463130.1:0-309 GCF_001605985.2 Dendrobium catenatum
GATTTGGTTAAATTCTGAGATCTTTCTTGAAGTTTCAATTAAGCGAATCATTAAGATTGTATTATCATTATTTAACAAATTTTATTAATTTTCTAAAATCCAATTCCTGGTATCACATCATCTTGGTATGAAACAAAACATGCGATGGAGTTACTTTAAGAAATTAAAGAGAGTAATTTAAACAAAATAATCCAAAAAAAATTTCACTTATGGGAAAAGTTTGATCCTTGGAATTCGTGGTTTTTAACTTGCTTAGGCTAAGATTTTAAAAACGAGTCGATTAACCAAACAATTTAAGAAAATGCAAAG
>NW_021463131.1:0-324 GCF_001605985.2 Dendrobium catenatum
AATAACATCTTCATTGATCAAATCAAACGAATATATTACCACAGACTTCCATATTCCTTCGACTGCATCGTTATACTCTTAATAGATTCGCTACTGTACAGACCAAAGAGTTGGAAGAAGCTGACTAATTAATATAATTTGAAACGGTTGAAGTTGACTGTGCAATTAATTATAAGTTATTATGAAAATAATAAAGTGAAAACTGCTCTTAACTTTACCATCATGCATATCTAATATATCTGATTGTGAAAACTACTACAACAACAACAACAACATCAAGCCTTTATTGTGGAACTTGATTATTCAATGAATCAAGATTGCAGC
>NW_021463132.1:0-3092 GCF_001605985.2 Dendrobium catenatum
CTCTTGGCAAGGAAGTCCGGAGATTCGCCCTCCTTCTTTTCTCCCTCTGTCCTTACTATTGAGGCCTTCCCTCAATTTTTCGAGGTCTCTCTCTTAGCAAGGAAGTCCGGAGATTCGCCCTCCTTCTCTTCTCCCTCTGTCCTTACTATTGAGTCCTTCCCTCGATTTTTCGAGGCCCCTCTCTTAGCAAGGAAGTCCGGAGATTCCCCCTTCTTTCTTCGAGATATTCTACGGAGGTCTGATGTTAACCAGTTGGCGATGGAGGTCGGAGAGCTCGTTGTTATGAGGGATGTTGAAAGGATGGGTGACAGGAAGAAATACAGTGTCTGGTGGGAGTCTTATGATGAACAGAAGTCCAACGAATGGTGGAAATTTGGCGTCGAGTAGAAGTCCGACGATGTGTGTAAATTCAACGTCCGGTAGAATTCTGGCGTCCGGTAGAAGTACGACGTTGGGTAGAAGGCCGATGGAAGTCCGTCGACGGGCAGAAGTCCGATGACGAGGAGACGTCTGCTGATGAGCAGAATTCCAACGATAGGGAGAAGTCCAATGTCGGGTAGAAGTACGGCCTTGGGTAGAAGACCGATGAAAGTTTGTCGACGGGCAGAAGTTCGATGACGAGTAAAAGTCCGCTGACGAGTAAAAGTCCGACGTCGGGTAGAAGTCCGATCCAAGGTTGTATGTAGGAACATTTGTTCGACGACATTAACATGTGTAGAAGAGGTCGGGAGAATCCACCAAGGATGTGAGACCTATCCGAGGTTGTATGTCGGAGCCCTGCTCGACGACGTTAACCTGTGTGGAAGAGATCGGGAGAATCCACCAAGGATGTGAGACCTATCCGAGGTTGTATGTCGGAGCCCTGCTTGACGACGTTAACCTGTGTAGAAGAGGTCGGGAGAATCCACCAAGGATGTGAGACCTATCCAAGGTTGTATGTCGGAGGCTTTTGCTCGACGACGTTAACCTGTGTGGAAGAGGTCGGATCGAATCCCCCTGGGATTGATTATATGATGATTGAGCTACAATAACAATTATTTATTTATTCGAATCAAGGATATTAAAGTTCACAGCTTGTGCAAATTTATCAATACAATTTTACTCGAATAAGGTAAAGAAAAAAAAATCTTACGGCATTAAATAAAAGCATAGCTCCCTAAGATAGCTTAGGTAGGGGGAAGCTAACACCACAAACAATATTCAAAAGATAAACAGTACTGAAGTCACACAATACTAAAGACATACGATACTTAAAACAAGTAGCATTATTGTGCTCTACACAATTCAAACTCGGCAAGGCGTGGATAAGCCCCCAGCGATGGTTCCAATTTCCCCCACTATTTAACGATTATTTATCGACTTCCTTTGTTGTTGATTCTGCCCCCCAGTTGGACTAACTTCATCTCGAGCTGGGGTATTCTTGATGAATTATCGGAGATATCATTGCCGGAGCAGTCTCTCAACTTCTTCCTTGAGCTGCTATCATGCTTCAGTAGTGTGCCTACGGCTACGGTGGAAGTGGAAATATTGCTCCTAGTTTCCGACGTTGGGCTTCAAAGGGCGTGGCCATTTCACGTTCTCCTGATCTCGGATGGCCATTAATACATTTGCTTGGGATGTATTGAGTGGTGTGTACTCCTTTTCTTGGCGAGGTTCTCATCGCGGCTGTGAGGGTCGAGGAGGAAAATTATAATTTCCTTGCTTCTTCCTTTGTGAGGGTGGATACTCCATTTCTGGAGGATTTTTACGCTTCCCATTTGTTTGTTCAAATTGTCTCCTGTGAGCATTAATGGCTTCGTCGGCAGAGATTTGGGCCTCTACTCGATGGATCAGATCAGCATATGAATGGACCGTTTCTCGCATGAGTGCCGAGTAAAAGGGGCCAGGACGAAGCCCTCCGAGAAATACACCTCTAAGCAACTCGGGATCTACCCCTAGAATTTGTCGGGCTTCCGCGGAAAATCTTTGAAAATACTCTTTAAGAGATTCACCCTCGTTCTGTCGTATCCCTGAAAGGTGGGAGGAGTTTTTAATCATTCTTCGGTTGGCGACAAATTGTTCGACAAATAATTTGGCCAATTTAACGAATAGTGGAATGGACCGGGGGGGGCAGTAAGTAGAACCATGTCCGCGCCTGCCCTTTAAGGGTGACAGGAAAAACTTGACAGAGTAAAGCGTCTGGGGCCTGCTGGATAAGCATAATAGTGATGTAGTGGTCGATATGCTCGTAGGGGTCTGAAGTCCCATCATAAGAATCAATATTTAGGAGTTTGAATCTTGCCGGAACGGGGTATCGGAGGACAGCTTCGGTGAAAGGTGATGACTCCTGAATGTCCTGTTGGTAAAGGGACTGCCTTATACCCCCTGTGGGAAACTCTTCTCGGACTAGTCTCCGTAACTCATGCCGTAGAGTATTACGGGGGAGTTCAGTGACGTGCTGTTGGTCCAAGTCCTCGGGAACGTCTGGCGGCATATGCTGCTGGTGGCCTGTGCGCGAAGAATGGGTAGAGCTTGCCGTATCAGCAAGCTCATTCTCTAGACGTATAGGAGGGCGCATCCTTGGCGGAGGAAGGGGGACTTCGACATGAAGAATGTCTTCGAATCCTGGCTGATCTCGAGGGAGAAGAGTATCTTCTTGGGGTACTGGCGCTGGTCCTCGAGCTCCCCTTAAGAGCTGAAGGATCTCATTCTGAGACTCCTCCATTTTTCTGATACGTTCTTCTAGGGATGGCCCTGAAGTTCCTTCTCCTGCAGGGTGTCGGTTACCGGGGTGAAAGGAGGCAGATGCCTGTCATCCTTGATTCTGGGACTGATTCATGGATTGGTGTAAATTAGAGCGGGAGGTTCCCATGATGCGGTGGCTACGCCTGTTGACCATTGGAGGATTCCTTAGTGTAGTGGGATTGGCTTTCCCACAGACAGTGCCAAACTGTTGCGGGCTAGAAAATACGCGGTGATAGAGATTTAATTCTGCGTCTTAACGTTGTACGTATAACCAGCTCACACACAGAGAACACAAGATTTTTTACGTGGAAAACCCTTAAAAAGGAAAAATCCACGAGGCCTAGCCCAGTTGAAAATGATTCCACTAG
>NW_021463133.1:0-222 GCF_001605985.2 Dendrobium catenatum
AACTCGTTTGCGATGCAAATTGTACACCGGTACTTACGGGCGGACGGTGCGCCGGTACATACGCCGGTAATTTTTGACAGAACAAAGATGACGGTACTTACAATGCGATTCGTTGTATCGTCGTTTCCGGCGAACTTCAGGCGCAAAATCCACCGGAAACCTGGAGCATTGACACAAAAAAATTCTCTTCCCAGCCAACAATCAAATTTCCACACCTGCAAA
>NW_021463134.1:0-302 GCF_001605985.2 Dendrobium catenatum
TATTAATTAAAATATTTAATAAAATTTTATAAATAAAATTTACTTCTTATATGTGGGTGTGTCATGCGTGCGTTATGCGTATTCTATGCATTCTTAATGCGTACGTTGTGAGTTCGTTATAAGTATTTTATGCGTTCGTTGTGCGTACTATGTTTAATTTATGCGTTCGTTGTGCGTACTATGTTTAATTTATGCATATTATCATTTAATATGTAATTTTTTTACTCAAACTAATGTAAATAACATTTATACACATAATTGAAAAATATATTCTTTAGTGGTTACATCATGAGTTACACTTT
>NW_021463135.1:0-1256 GCF_001605985.2 Dendrobium catenatum
ATTTCAGATTTAATTCGCCCCATACCATTTAATGCTTCATCCACATACGTTGTATGTGGACACTTATCCTCCCTCTCCATATTGCCGGCCCCTTCTCTCACCTCCTCTCTAAGTAATGCCTCTCCATTAAGGCCCTCAATTAACTCCAATCACCCCTAATAACCACCGATCCCATCCCTCATCAAATCTTAATTAATCCCTTCCCAATTAAGGTGATTTGAAATTCAAGTTTTCCCTCCACTTTCCCCCTTTTTTTAAGTCTGAAATTAAATTCATATTTTAATTTTCAAATGACCCCTCCCCCCATATCTGTTCTAAATCAATACTTATCTGCATGACTTCTGAACCAGTGAACTTCTTTATTCCCAAAAAAAAAAATTTGGTGTGGATCAATTTATAGCTTTGCTAGAACAAACTTTACAATGCATGCAATCTCTACCATGAATTAAAGTCTGGTGTTTGTTCTTCAACTAAAAGTTGCTTATCAAATGCATGGCACAAGATGATATAGTACCTAAAAAAAAGATGATATAGTATCTACCCTAGCAACTGCCATTTTAATTTACAAACATTTAAGTTTGCTTGCGTTAAAGGAAAGTGGAGCTGTGAATAAAGACGAAAAATATTTTTTTTTTAAAAAAAACCCATTTGGATACGTAATAGTTTTAAAAGTAGGTATGTCTCTTTCTACAGAAGTCTCTAACATGAAGGCAATGTGAATGAGAGTAATTATTAATTGATTTATATAATTAGATAAATTACAATGTGATTGGGTTAAGTTAACAATGAATGGGGTGCTTGAAAAATTTTAAACCCGCTTTTCAATAGCCCTATAGATGAAATCTAAGGAGTTCTATTATTTTCTGTATTCTGAATTGAAGTCTAAAGGATTTCAAATTGTCAATAATAAGTAATGTTCTAATCTTCAAAGGAGACTGAATACCTAGTGCAGCAACATTAATACACGAACAGCCTCAAATTAGTTCATTTTTGTAATAAACAAATAAAAGTCTATAGATAAAATCAGAGTAAACATCTTAAAAGATACCCTGATGCTTGATAAACAGAAACAAAAAAAAAAACGATTGTAATGCAATATCAGATACTTAGCTCATAGACATTTAAAAGCCACCCCATTGACCGAAAGTTAGTACAGAATCACTCAGGAAGTAAAATTCTTATTAGAGATTCACAAGAATGTTTGAGGTAATCTTCTGAAAGGATTTGCAGAAATTATATATATATATATATATATA
>NW_021463136.1:0-248 GCF_001605985.2 Dendrobium catenatum
GGATACATGAAAAACTAGATTTATGGAAGTTGATGGGGGCAACTTCAGACGATAGGCCACTGCTCCTATCTTATCCAACACTTCGTAGGGGCCAAAATAGATTGGCGCCAATTTCTCATTCCTCCTCGCTATTGTCCTCTGCCTGTAGGGGCGTAGCTTTAGGAATACCTTCTCCCCCACTTCAAACTGCATGTCCCTCCTGTGTGAATCTGCCTGCTTCTTCATGATCTGTTGGGCCCTCATCAGAT
>NW_021463137.1:0-1516 GCF_001605985.2 Dendrobium catenatum
ATTCCTAACCTAGGGGTAAATTTAATGCACATCACATTAATTTCATAGGGTGCAGTAAAAGTAAGAAAACACATCAAACAATTTTTCACAACATGCAATAAAATCATCGAAAAACCTGACACAAAGTAGAAAAGGAAACACCGACCTAGCCTAACTCTAGAAGTGGTGCCCTAGCAAACAATTCTGTGTGTGTGTAAGGCTTGTGTGGTTAGGATAGATCCTAAGTTGGGTAGTTGATTAAAATTGCCTAGAGTTTAGATTTGTTGATGGCAAGCAAATGAAACTTTATTTAAAGTTTTAATGTAATGAATTAGGGTCCATTTTAGTTAATTTAGTTTGTTGATCACTTTTTAATTCTTAGGGTAGTGATATTTGAAATTTTAATTGTATTATCCAATTTTGGAAAGTCTTTGGTCCTTCAAGGTGTTACGTTGAGGGGGTCCAAAAGATCACTATGAAAAATAGGCTAGATTTGGGTTTCCTAATATTTTACGTAAATACTAGGGCTTAAGATTACTAACTAGGCAGGTAGTTTGCTAGATTTGGAGTTTCCTATGCAAAGTTATAATTTTTTAAAGTTTTTGGCAATGAATGAATTATTAAAACTGCCTAATTAAGGGTGATTTTACGGTTCAAATCCAAATCAGCTCCAAACTGATTGGAATTATCGCAAAAGGTCAAAAATGACCTATAGAGGTGTTCCTAAGTGTTTGGTGAAAATTTAGAATTTTAATAATTTTGAATTATTTAAGAAAGGGAAAAAAATTATAATTTTCAATTAGGGTTAAATTAAGGGTCAGATTGAGATCAACATAAGGTTCATAATTTATTTCAGGTTAACGAATAACTTCTAAATAATTTGAGCTAATGTGGGTATTTTTCTGAGTAAAAATGGATTTAATAGAATTTTTTGAAGTTACCGGGCCCTATTTAATGGGTAAATTAGGATTTGTTAATTAAGGTGTCTAAAACCTCCTAAAAATCCTAAAAAATTATGTGTTTTTTAAGATGTCACTAAGTTCAATTGTTGAAGTTTTCATGCCAATTAGGGATCTATCCTAACTCTTAAACTTTTCTAAGTTCGCTAGATAGGGCCTTAATTGTTGTCCTTAGGGTGTCACTACATTGAGTAGGTTTAAAATGAAGTTCTATACTAACCCTCAAGGTAACAATGTAGGAGTACACAAACAAATAAACACACCATGTCATTAGAACTAGGAGAGCCGAAACTAAGTGCTAGTGCATCCTACACATGCAAACTACGATAAAAGGAAAGTAAATATATTTAATGAAATGATTAGTGAATGATTGGGACTCAACCAATCACTAATCCACTCCCCCATTATTGCCCTTCACATGCACAATCTATGTTTAAATTTTCATAACTAGTGGATCTCCAAAAATTAGGATTTTATTATAAGTAATTTAAAAATAGTTTTAAAATACTTATAAATATAGAAATTTTAGAAAATAGGATAATTAAAAATATATCAATTTACAATAAATAAATATAGGA
>NW_021463138.1:0-267 GCF_001605985.2 Dendrobium catenatum
TGGAGTTAAATTTTTACTTCATTATCAATATTGATACATCGTCAAAAAATATATTGATCGGGCATGAATTTCGATGCAAAATCAAGTTGGAAACTTCAAAAATTATTTCGGAGACCATCCGAACTCTTGATTTAAGTAAACTTATAGTCGAACTGAATGTCTTGGAAATACAAACCCAACGACACCAAAATCAACTCAATCCGAGTCCAAATGGATCCAGATCAAGGACCCGAAGCATTGTTGGAAGGTTCAAACCACAATTTACGT
>NW_021463139.1:0-836 GCF_001605985.2 Dendrobium catenatum
CTTCTACATATCACAACTCAAGTCTTAATTTTTAAAATGCCATCGGATCCGCAACATGTGTGCAAGCGGACAGAAGGCGTTCGTAAGCCCTTAAGTGAAATTTCGGGTATTTCCTAAATAAAATCATTCTCACAAATTGATCATATTTAAATATTTTTTAAATGACCCCCCTTATATATTAAATATGATCACTAAAACTAACTAACTATCCCTGCACGTGCTCCGACAAATGTAATAAATTTCTAAATACCAATGTCCGAGAATGCTGCGCAGGGTTAAATGATATTACCCGCATGTGCTCTAATCGTCATATCTAAGTCTCAAATCTGACGATTCGAGAATGCTGCGCGGGTCTAATATTCAAGTTTCATCCTCCTCCTTGAAAGGACCGGAGTTGACATAACTTGAATAATTAAATGCCTCCCAAAATCTTACGAAAATACAAGTGACCTCAATGTCACCCCGATGATGGCCGTGTTGATCGGAAATCTCAACCGGAGGGGTCAAATTTCAAATCTCAAATGTCAAATCTCAAATCAAACAAAAGTCTAAATTTTTGAAATAAAATCTATCACCTAAAAAAAAACTCAAAACTAAAAATCATCCGCCTTCCACAATCGTTTGTCGGGGGCGATAAATTTGAAATTAACCTCAGCTCACAAAGAGCGAATGTGTGTCGGGTGTATCACTTTGATTTATCCTCAAACCTTCTCTTGTCAACAGGTACGTGGCACGTGCCCTCTGAACGGGTGGTTTTGCCGCAAAATAGCACCATTATATTACGATCACGGCCAATGCCTGTATGTTCCCTAAAGGCGTCAAACCCTTGAGTTATG
>NW_021463140.1:0-259 GCF_001605985.2 Dendrobium catenatum
TTTTTTTTTGTTTTGTTGGCATTCCGGCGCATTAAAATTTCGACGAAAATTTTTTTCCGGCGAAAATTTCGTCGGAAATCCGCCGGAAATGTTTCCGTCGGATTTTTTAACGCCGGAAGTCTTTTTACGACGCGAACCAAACCGGCGGAAATATTTCCGCCGGAAATCCGCCGGAAATGCAATTTTCTGACGGATTTTTGGCCATTTTCCGACGAAAATGGCCGCCGGAAAATGATGTTTTTCCTGTAGTGAGAGATCT
>NW_021463141.1:0-319 GCF_001605985.2 Dendrobium catenatum
GGGATAGTCTATTAATTTTGAAAGTGACTATTCCCATGGCTAAAGCTTAATCAATCCTTAAGTTCCATTTAACCCTAGGTTGGTTGTTTTGATTAAAAAAAATATTTAAGTATATATAGTTTTGAAAAATATTTAATTATCTTTGGGAAGATTAAATTTTGAATTTTAATTTTGTAATGGAACTCAAGATTAGAAATGATATATCATCTCAAAAAGGCGAAGATATCATTCACTAATTGGTTCAGATTACAAAACTTTAACTTTATCCTTATTATCGTAGTTAAATCCAAGAAGAATCGTATTTGACCTCGAGAGATCA
>NW_021463142.1:0-327 GCF_001605985.2 Dendrobium catenatum
TAGCCACAAAAGTCTCTTTCTTGACTTTTGAGTCTTGATTTGTTGTAGAAGATGTTGTCTCTAACTCTTGAAAGACCACCTGCATATACTTTGGAAAATAAATATTTGTATTCTTTAGCACAAAAGAATATCTGGATTGATAATTTTAAATAATTATTCGGGGATCTCGAGATGCGGCGCGATGTCTACCCGAATAAATATTTAAAATGCCCCCTATCTCGCAGGGACATTTTGGATAGGCTTTGTATCTTTGAGATTTTAAATATTTATTCGAGGATCTCGACATACAGCGTGATGTCGACTCGAATAAATATTTAAAATGCCCCC
>NW_021463143.1:0-660 GCF_001605985.2 Dendrobium catenatum
TTATATTTTCTAAATCGTTTTTAACGCGGTTGGAATGCACAATGAGCTTATAGCTCCAATATTTTAAGATTTTTTTAATCTCTTAATTTAAAAGACATGATTGCCCTCATCAATCTATCATAAACAAATTCAACTTAATTTAGTCAAAAAATTATCACAATTAAAATAACTTTCAATCATAGGATTAATGTTTCGTTTGAGATAATTTTCTTTTTTACTTTGCTTTGAGATAATAACCATAATTTTTGTTTAGCTGCTGCTTTTTCCCTGCTTTCAAAAATTTTTGTAATATGAAATTGCTTTCTACAATAACTTTAAAAAGTTAATTTCTCTACAATAATTTTACAAAGCAGTAAGAAAGCTGTCCCAAATAATTTTGAACAGTTTTCTTACTAATTTGCTTTTCATATTACAACCAAAATTTCTATTTGACCACTTCTTTTTCATTGCTTTCAAAAAAAAATTTATGTTATTAAGGCTTAGTTTGGGACAACTTTTTTATTGTTTCTTAAAACAACTTTATGGTTTAAAATTTTAAATTTTTATACTAAAAAGTTGTTTTAAGAAGTAGTAAGAAAGCCGTCCCAAACGAAGCCTAAGTTGCTTTCTACAATTGCATTCAAAAAAGTTACTTCATACATAGTAACTTTACAATCATCT
>NW_021463144.1:0-368 GCF_001605985.2 Dendrobium catenatum
GGGTGGCAAATTTGAACTGACTTGGGAGGGACCCTTCATTATAGAGACTATCTACAAAGGGGGCTCGTATCAGCTAGTGGATTGTAAAGGAAATCACCCAATGTTACCTGTCAATGGGCGTTTCCTTAAAAAATACTATGCTTTATGTAGCTTGTTTTATCAATCAATAAAATTTCCTTTTTGACTGGAAACTTTTCTCTAGTTTTTTTTTTTTACATTCTCTTACTTCTTAATACATTTTTATCTTCTCCTTAAGGTTGGATCCTTCCTTTCCTTAGGATTAGACCCGCTAGTGGTGGAGTACGCCCTTCGTGGCACCACCCTAGTTTGCCAGTTTCGATCCACTGTGTGGAGCATGTTTCCTCCCC
>NW_021463145.1:0-392 GCF_001605985.2 Dendrobium catenatum
TTTTCATATTAAAAAACACGACAAAAACTTTTATTTTTATTAATTGGAATGAAAATTGTATTCTATATTTAAAAATAAATAATAAAAGTTGATGTTCAAATTGATCAAACTCACAATTCTAATGAAGGCGTAGTAAACTTAGAAAGCTTTTAATTAGTTTGCTTAACGCTCATTTCAAGCGTTTAGCCTCTCTCGAAATTATGAGCTCGTAACTCAACTATCCCAACAACCTCAAAGCCCCCGCTTGAGTAATAAGCTCACGCTACAGAGCTCGGCAGAAACGTTGCTCTTCATTAACATACAAATAAATGAAAATTTCGCACAGATTTGACGACGTGGGACTAAAATATTACTATTAAGCTCTGATTAAAGTATAAAGCTAATCTATCACC
>NW_021463146.1:0-345 GCF_001605985.2 Dendrobium catenatum
GTATACAATCACAAAACCCGCATGGGCCCCGAAAGGCATGTTATGGGTACACATTTGACGTCTAAGGATGTTGCACGGGTTAATAAGTGAATTCAAGTTTGAACCTAATCCTTCTATATGAATCAATATGAGTCAACTGGGTTTGAACTATTAAATAAATATATAGTTATGGAGACCGATAAATTTGTTTTAATACATTCGTATTAGGCCTTCATGGCCTATAATATAAACAATTCACTAATAAAGGCATAAATCCTATAAAACCCAATCCTGCTAAGCAGATAAATTGGAGTCGATAGGGATCGAATCATCAGGCACGTATGTGATTATGGGGAGCAATATATT
>NW_021463147.1:0-280 GCF_001605985.2 Dendrobium catenatum
CGTCCTGTACGAATAGTGTTTTGTGGATCGTACCGTATGATATTATATCGTACAATACGAATTGTTTTTGAACTGTTCGTATATTTTTGTACCAGGATGACGTCTGTTTATACATATCGTAATGTACGATGTTGAATCATATTGTACGAACAGTAACGGCTACTTTTGAAATCAGAGGTTTTTGGAGCCCGTTTTAGATGTCAATCATGTCCTTTTTCAGTAAGATTTATAGAGGGGGTGAATGTGGTTAGAGAGGGATTCCAAAGGAGAGAGCTCTAGA
>NW_021463148.1:0-1185 GCF_001605985.2 Dendrobium catenatum
TTTTGTTTTGTTTATTCTTTGAATTTTTTTTTTCCCGTAAAAGTTTTTCTCTGATCAACACACACATTCATTTTTCTAAAAATAAAAAATCTACTTCCTGTTTTTTCTTGAAATCTTTTGTAAGTTATGTTTGACTTCTCTAAAACAGTCAAAGGAAGGAAACTCATTATTTTTTTCTTAATCTTTGTTTTCTAAAAGAGGTTATCCTGCTTTTGATTTAAAATCTTTTTCATCATTTAAATTGGTTTTTGAAACAAAATTTTTTATCTCCCTACGTTTTATTTATCACATAGGAATCTTTTACAGATTTTTGAATCTAACTCATAATTTTCTTAATCAGAAATTTGCTTTGTCACTAAGATGGGTTTTTCTTTGTTTTTAAGATTTAAGAAAGAAAGTATATTCAAAAAATTGTCCAATGATGCCAAAAATAAAAGATGCGCAAAAATACCAAATTGAAAATATATAATACACAAAGTGTATCAAAAGATGCGCAGTGCGCCAACCAATTGTCAAGAGGCATAAAATGAGCCCACAAAGTTAATGCTTACGATTCTTGTACTTCATAAAAAACTTAAGAAAACCCTTGATACTTTCGATACTTGCGTTTGAAAATCTTGATTCTTGATTCAAAAAGTCATGCATTGATCTTCTATTAGATAGATTTTATGGAAGGAGTTTTTGAAAAATATTTGTTTCTTTCTCTAATTTATTTTATGATTTAGATATTGAATTAAAAAGTTTTTGAGCCTTTTTAATGAACTTAAGTTTGGATTATCAAATTATGAATTTCTAACCTTTTCTGGGCTATGCGTTGTCAATCTAATTCTACTAAGTTTTTTATTAGAACCAAGAGGTAACTTTCTCATTTTAAGAATATTTATTTTTTCACTAGATCAGGAAACATTTTTTGTTTTTTGGTTTATTTTTTGTTTGTACCTCCTCTCTTTTTGATAATGTCAAATGGGAAGAACATATTATTAAATTTTTGTACTGTTATTGTGTTTGTATCTTGTTTTCAAAAAATTAAAAACAACAAAAATATTTTTATCTCCCTTATTTTTTTTATAAAGGATTTCTTCTAGTGAGAGGGAGATTAGGAGGAATTCCTTTTTTTGAAAATTCAAATTGAATATTTTGCCAACATTAAAAAGGGGGAGATTATTGCGGATCTATGGTTTATGA